>NC_069504.1:901496846-901686846 GCF_027579735.1 Bombina bombina
ATTAAACGCTCAAACTTTAACATTACTTCATATTAAAGCCAAAGTGATTTTGGCCTAAAACACTATTTGTCTAAAGGTATTTTAAACTCCAAATTGATTTCCCCTACAAAGTTTAATACAAAAAAAAAAAACAGTGAAACAAATTGTATTTATTTTTCCCGCTTCTTCTTTTATTTACATTTGGAAACTGTTTTTTCCCCCACTGTCCCCATAGAAGATGGAGTGTATTTCCAGTAATCAGCACCCTACATCTGCAACATGCTACACAGTGATTGCATAATCAGTGCAGGAGCACTTTTATGTCCTTAATTTGCCACATCAAAGGAGAACATATAAACATACTAAAATGGCTTTTCAGGAGGTATGTCCCTGAATGGCAAAACAATGAACATATTGCTACAAGAATGATAGTTTCAAATGATTTGAGAACATTTTTAGTATGCAGATCTTGTGCAATGCAACAACTTAAAGGTGCAAAGAGAAACTGTTGCTTGTGAATAACTTTCGGCTAGATTACGAGTCTTGCGTTATAAGTGAAAAAGCAGCGTTAAGCCTCATAACGCTGCTTTTTTACTACCGCTGCTATTACGAGTCTTGTAGGTACAGCTTTCCCGCACACTTTTTTTGCCTTACCGCAAATCCACTTACGCAATTTGCGTATAGTCTTTTTTCAATGGGACTTCCATTGCGCCGGTATTACAAGCTTTTTTTTTTTAGGCCAAAAAGTGAGCGGTACAGCCTATCCCGCAAGATTCGTAATGCATTCTAAAGTCAGTAGTTATGAGTTTTACACTACAAAGCCGTAGCATAAAACTCATAACTAAAGTGTTACAAAGTACACTAACACCCATAAACTATCTATTAACCCCTAAACCGAGGCCCTCCCACATTGCAAACACTAAAATAAAATTATTAACCCCTAATCTGCCGCTCCCGACATCGCCGCCACTATAATAAACATATTAACCCCTAAACCGCCGCACTCCCACCTTGCAAACACTAGTTAAATATTATTAACCCCTAATCTGCTGCCCCTAACATCGCCGCCACCTACAATTATTAACCCCTAATCTGCCGCCCCCAACGTCGCCACCACTATACTAAAGTTATTAACTCCTAAACCTAAGTCTAACCCTAACCCTAAAATCCCCTAACTTAAATAGAATTAAAATAAATCTAAATAAAACCTACAATTAATAACTAAATAATTCCTATTTAAAACTAAATACTTACCTGTAAAATAAATCCTAAGCTAGCTACAATATAACTAATAGTTACATTGTATCTAGCTTAGGGTTTATTTTTATTTCACAGGCAAGTTTGTATTTATTTTAACTAGGTAGAATAGTTACTAAATAGTTATTAACTATTTACTAACTACCTAGCTAAAATAAATACAAATTTACCTGTAAAATAAAACCTAACCTAAGTTACACTAACACCTAACAACACTACACTACAATTAAATACATTACCACAATTAACTAAATTAAATACAATTATCTAAATTACAAACACTAAATTACACAAAATAAAAAACAAATTACAAGATATTTAAACTAATTACACCTAATCTAATAGCCCTATCAAAATAAAAAAAGCCCGCCCAAAATAAAACAAAAAACCCTAGCCTAAACTAAACTACCAATAGCCCTTAAAGGGGCCTTTTGCTGGGCATTGCCCCAAAGAAATTAGCTCTTTTACCTGTAAAAAAATACAAACAACCCCCCAACAGTAAAACCCACCACCCACACAACCAACCCCCCAAATAAAACCATAACTAAAAAACCTAAGCTCCCTATTGCCCTGAAAAGGGCATTTGGATTGGCTTTGCCCTTAAAAGGGCATTTAGCTCTATTGCAGCCCAAAGCCCTAACCTAAAAATAAAACCCACCCATTAAACCCTTAAAAAAACCTAACACTAACCCCTGAAGATCCACTTACAGTTTTGAAGAGCTGACATCCATCCTCAATGAAGCCAGGAGAAGTCCTCAACGAAGCGGCAAGAAGTCCTCAACGAAGCTGGGAGAAGTCTTCATCAAAGCCGGTAGAAGTTGTCCTCCCGACGGGCAGAAGTCTTCATCCAGGCGGCATCTTCTATCTTCATCCATCCAGCGCGGAGCGGGTCCATCTTCAAGACATCTGATGCGGAGCATCTTCTTCGAACGAAGTCTTCTTCCCGAATGAAGGTTCCTTTAAATGATGTCATCCAAGATGGCATCCCTTAGATTCCGATTGGCTGATAGAATTCTATCAGCCAATCGGAATTAAGGTTGAAAAAATCCTATTGGCTGATGCAATCAGCAAATAGGATTGAGCTTCAATCCTATTGGCAGATTAGGGGTTAATAATATTTAACTAATGTTTGCGATGCGGGAGTGCGGCGGTTTAGGGGTTAATATGTTTATTATGTTGGGGCAGCAGATTAGGGGTTAATAAGTGTAGGTTGCGGTGACATTAGGGCGGGTGATTAGGAGTGAATAAATATAATGTAGGTGTCGGCGATGTTGGGGGCAGCAGATTAGGAGTTAATAAGTATAATGTAGGTGTCGGCGATGTCCGGAGCGGCAGATTAGGGGTTAATAAGTATAATGTTGGTGTCTGCGATGTCGGGGGCGGCATAAGTGTAAGTGGGGCGGTTAATAAGTGTAAGATTAGGGGTGTTTAGACTCGGGGTTCATGTTAGGGTGTTAGGTGTAAACATAAAATGTGTTTCCCCATAGGAATCAATGGGGCTGCGTTATGGAGCTTTACGCTGTTTTTTGCAGGTGTTAGACTTTTTTTCAGCCGGCTCTCCCCATTGATGTCTATGGGGAAATTGTTCAGGCGCACATACAACCAGCTTACCGCTGACTTAAGCAGCGCTGGTATTGGAGTGCGGTATGGAGCACAATTTTGCTCTACACTCACTCCTTGCCTTTTAAAGCCGAGTTTTTAAAAACCTGTAATACCAGCGCTGTAGGTAAGTGAGCGGTGACAATAACGTGCAAGCTAGTACCGCACCCCTCATAACGCAAAACTCATAATCTATCCGTTTTTGTTTAAACTCTGCAGTTAGCTCCATAGCATCAATGCACTACAGGGACCTAGCTGAAGACAACATGTGAGCCAATGAAAAGAGGCTTTTGTGCAATGCCACCAATCACCAGTTAGCTACCAGTAATGCATTACTGCTTAACAAAGAATACCAAGAGAATTTAATGATAGAGGTATAGGAAAGCCCTCTTAAAAGGACATGAAAGTAAAAAAAAAAATTTTATGATTCAGATAGAGGATACAATTTCAACAACTTTCCAATTTAGTTATATTATCTAATTTGCTTCATTCTTTAGATATCCTTTGTTGAAGAAATTGCAATTCACATGGGTGAGCCAATCACAAGGGCATCTATGTGCAGCCACCAATCAGCACCAACTGAGCCTATTTAGATATGTTTTTCAACTAAGTATATCAAGAGAATTAAGCAAATTAGATAATAGAAGTAAATTGGAAAGTTGTTTAAAATTGCTTGCTCTTTCTAAATCATTAAAGACAAAATTTGGCCTTCATGTCCCTTTAAGAAGGCATACTCTGAATTTTATATAAAAGTAAAAAGAAAAAGCGCCGAAAAAGGCAACTGGATACAAACAAGTTCGGTAGAAACAAATGCACAATTTTATTAATCTGACAATAGAAATAAAAATGCAATAAAATACAATACCACCGGTGGTTAGTACAATAAAAATCAGTAAGTTATGTTTCTAAAATATGTAAGATATGTTACTAAAATATCTAGCAGACATGTATCATATACGTGAAAACATATATACAGTATATATATATATATATATATATATATATATAACATTCAGAGGGATGTAGTTTGATGAAGCAAACTTCTATAGTGAACTTCTATAGTTTAAGTCCCAAATGTTGGAAAGATTATATGAAACTGGATGAAGATGTTGGAAGCCCTCAATAAGGCAGCTATATGTGATAGGGATGGGTTCTATATTTAACTCCAATAATTTCCTCTTTGTGAGGAGTGCTAATATCACAAATAGCACAAACGCAACAAGTCTTGGTGTTAAGCTTAGTAAGTCTGGTGATATACACTGTTTAAATGTTACAGGTGTATGTTGCCACGCATGAGTGGTAGTAGGAGCTGTCCCGTATGCCGTATAAATAATCAAACAAGAATGCAGTAGCTGAAGCTATTCCTTCCTAAAAGGACTCACTAAAATTCGAAAGCTTCACTCTCTCCGCTTGCCTATCACCTCTCTGACATGCCACACACTCGGCATTGGCCTCGTTGTTCTCCTGGGGCCTGATCGTGACGTCCTTGTCATGTTGTGAGTATATTGACCAACGGCAGTCGCGGATTGTCTGGTTTTCATCCTGAGCTTTTCCTTGGCTGTAGGAAAATTTTCAGCTAGTTTTTTCTGAGCGCTCTGTTTTTCCGCAAATTAGGTAATAGATGGTGGTGGACTTAGTTGAATCATCAACGCGTTTCAGCTATAGAAAGCTTTTTTCAAGATGGATTTCCTACCGTCTGGTTCGGCATTTTATACAGGTGTCTCCACCTCCCATTTGCTTTGATTGGTTCTTTAGGTTAATGGTGATACATGTAACTATATGTTACAATGAACCCAAGACACAGTTACATTAGATTAGTTACAAAAATAGTAACATCCCTCTGATCTAGTACATATGATTACTTAATTCAGAAACACATTTTAAGTGGATTTATATTTATAATACTGGCTGGATATTTATAGTATAAAGAAACATTGGAAAATGTATATAAAAATATATATAAAAATTGATTAAAAAAATTATGCAATTGATGCGAATACCTAAATGGGTATAAAATATAGGACAGGAATAGTCCAATCATATTTCGATATCAAAAGAAACTAAACAAGTCTGTCTAAATAAGTATAGTACCTATTCCAAAGTGACTTGATCTTTACCTATTCCCAAGTGAATAAATCTATACCTAGTGAAACTAGTGCAACTGGTCCAAATAAAATAAATAGAATGAATAAATGAATTATAAATCAATGAACTTAAAAACCATTTTATCAGTATATATTCTAATTTGAATAATACAAAGAAAGACTCTATGATCTAAATATGTATAGTTTACATATATATGAAGGGACTTAATAAAATAGAAGCTGAAAAGTAGCATGTAATATGGGTATACTTGATGGGCCTTTTTCTTATATACCGTCAAATTCTATGTTTCTATAATAAATTTAGTGGTGTTATTTTATATTTGGATATTCCTATATCCTATAAAGTGCTATAACTGTAAAGTGCTGACTACGTGCATAGTGTACACAGTGTTTCATGCCTTGTTTGTATATTCCAAGCATATATGTAAAAAAATGATATCTATAAAAGTAAATTGGTTTAGCATAAACAATGTCAAGATTCACTCTAAATGGATTTCAAGAATTATTTTGTGATTACAGACTGTTGCAAGTAGAACAGAACAAGTTATATCAAAACATTGTGAGCCTTGATAATGAAAACACCTAATTCAATTAGATAATATGTTTTAAAATCTTTTTTTCTACATCAAAATATAGTTTCCAAAATGTTAAAAAAAATGCTTGTTTTAGTGCACTCTGTTAGAAACAATTAAAATAAATGTTAAATGTCCCATCTACTCAACTTTTTAAAATGTAACAACATGCATTGTGGGATTTTTAATGCTGTCGCAAATCAACAGAACAAATAATAAGCTGCTAGTATTAATCTTACCACCAGGTGGCAGCCATGACTGACAAAGAAACAAATCTTACATTTTACAGTGAGAATAATTTAAAGCATTGTAATGTTTACAGAAACACAGTATTAACATACCTTTTACAGTTGTTTCAATATTTAAACTGTACTCTTTATGGTTTACATACTTTGTTCATTTTCACCTGCTGATTTATTTATTTTTTGTCATAAAGGAAGAAGATCATTTAAACATATTTTGTCTCTTTCCTGCAAATCTCTGTGTAATAACTGAACTAGATTTCTGACCACTAAGGTTGTGATCCTAACGCCTTTTGACATAAAAGATGCATTTTTCATCTTAGAACACTCCTTGGTTATTTACTGAGTAGGAAAATACCTGAACTATGTGGTTCTGCAATTGATTGGATATTGTCCTTCCTGTCAGGCTGGGATGGGATTCATATTTTCTCTTTATTTGGAAAATATCAGGGTGGATTTGATTAAAATCAAATTAATTTGAAGCAGAATTTAAATCACTTGTAAGATTGATTTAAATCATGTTTTTCATTTAGTAATAACTTTTCAGATTATTTTTCCAGTTAGATCATTACTAGGTTAATCATTCATATTTCATCATCTTTTTAGCTATACTTTATGGGAAAAATAATGATTACCTTAATAATAATAATAATTTAAATAGTTTTATTTAACTATACATATTTCATTTGTAATGCTTGCCCCTCCCTCCTCACACTTAGGTCCTTGTGCAGATTTATTCCACTCCAAACAATCTTCTATTCATTGAGCTTCTTGAAACGTAGTATGGGTTGATTTTGTGTACATAGATTTGCAGGGGAGCAATAGCATTAAAGGGACAGTAAAGTAACAATTAAACTTTCATGATTCAGAAAGAATATGCTATGTTTAACAATTTCCCAATTTACTTCAATTAACAAAATGTGCACATTATTTTTATATTTACACTTTTCGAGTTACCAGCTCTTACTGAGCTTGTGCAAGAATTCACAAAATATGCTTATATGCATTTGTGATTGGCTCATGACTGTCACATGATACAAGAGTGAAAATAGACAATAACTCTGTACAGGTATACCCCGCTCATACAGCGGGTTAGGGACCGGAGCCTCGCTGTAAAGTGAAAACCGCCTTAAAGTGAAACAAGGCAGTTTTAGCTTTCTTTTCACTTGCCAGTGTGTTTAAAAACTTGAAAACATGTTTGAACTAACATATATTAGGGGTGCAATAGTGCTATGTTTAGTTTAACACTAGCACAGTACAGTATTCAATTAGTAGTCAATAAATACTGTACCTGTAAAATAGTGACAATTACTGTAGTAAAATTTGCCAGACTACAAGACTGAGGCACAGATTGCACTGTAATGCTGTAAACAGAGTGAACTGCACATAACAAAATGGTGCAAGTCACTTTTCTCGCAATCACACAAAGATTACAGCACTGTTTCAAAATCCTTGGAGGTTGAACTTCAGCTCCACAAAGCGCTGTATTAGCGAATCGCTGTAAAGTGAAGCGCTGTAAAGTGAGGTATACCTGTAATTTGTAAAAAAAATATCTACTACTCATTTGAAGTGCAGACTAAGTGCTATTGCATTGTCTTTTTATCATGCATCTGTTGATTCAGCTGTATTTACTGCTCCTTTAACAGCTGGGTCAATCCTTCGTCTAGTTCGATAACATCTTATGAAATACAATTTTACCTATATACTGATGATACAGAAATATACCTACGAGCATGAAAAGACCACAAACATGCTCATGTCATTCCTTTGTGCTTCACAAGACTAGAAGATCCCTAATCCGCTTCAACTAAATGCAGACTAAACAAAAGTTTTAATTATAGGGTCTAGATCACGGCCAACATTAAACAGTTATAAAAAAAAAACTGTCAAACTCATTCCTGCCTGGATTTGGCAGCTATTCTACCTCACCCACATTGCCCTCTATGCAGGTAAACTTCTTGGAGTGATTTCAACAATCCTAAGATGCAAATTGAAACAAGAACACAGTCAGTACTGAAGATACTGTTTACTAGGTTAATCATTCATATTTTATCAACTTTTCAGCTGTACTTTATTGGAAGGAGAAAAATAATGATTACCTTAAAGGGACATTGTACACTAGATTTTTCTTTGCATAAATGTTTTGTAGATGATCCACTTATACAGCCCGTCTGGGAGTGATTTTGTAACAATGTATAGTTTTGCTTATTTTTAAATACCATTGTGCTGATTGCCAGACACCTAGCCAAGCCCCCAAGTTTCAGATGTATACATGTGCTTACAGACTACTGCTAAATCCTGTTTGTCCAATCTGTGTTTTCATTTGCAGGGAAGAGGGAGGGGGTGTCTGTACCAAGCCTCTTTCACTAGGTGTTCCAGCTAATCTCATCAATAGTGCTAAACTGGGAGCTTCTAAGTGAGTTTTTAAAAGGTTTTATACTGGATTTTTAGATCAGTATCTGTGCATATTCTTCTTTACAGTAGTGACTATTACATGCAGTTATATGAAAATTGGTGTATACTGTCCCTTTAATAATAGCAATGTAAATGGGTTATCTAACTAAAGAAAAATAAACATTATCTTAATAATAACAATTTAATAGTTTTATTTAGCTAAAACAATAACCCTACCCCATCACACAATAACCTTTCCTTCTCACACTTCGGTCCTTGTGCACTCCAAGCAATCTTCTATTCAGTGAGCTTGTTGAAACTTAGTTTGGGTTGATTCTGTGTACATAGCAATTGAAAAGGGATACTAAACCAGGGATAAACACAGACAAAGGCTGTGGCGGACATTTTCCAAAGTACAGACCTTAGTGAAGGACACCAAGGTACATTTTAAATTAAAAGCATTATTTTATAGTGCTTGCTGTTATTATACTGATGCAGATACCACTGATCCTATAACCGAGTGTTTTTCAACCAGTGTGCCGTGGCACACTAGTGTGCCGTGAGAGATCCTCAGGTGTGCCGCGGCAGACTGACAACAGTGCAGGGGTGTTTGTGAATGAATGTCAATATGTCATGTATAGTTTGTAGGAGGCATGGCATGACAGCACAGTACAGTGTGTGTGTGTATATATATATATATATATATATATATATATATATATATATATATATATATATATATTGTATATATATCCTGTATTAGGCTACAATGTGTGATTTTGTAAAATTTTGGGATGGTGGTGTGCCACAGAATTTTTTAATATAAAAAAAGTGTGCCACGGCAAAAAAAAAGGTTGCAAATCACTGCTATAACCAGCCCTCCTCTGGCAATATTCATGAGTCAGTGTCACTACTGTGTCATTATATAGTGCTGGGTGTTATTATACTAATGCAGATACCACTGATCAGATACCACTGATCCTATAACCAGCCCTCCTCTGGCAATATTCATGAGTCAGTGTCACTTCTGTGTCTTTGTATAGTGCTTGGTGTTATTATACTGATGCAGATACCACTGATCCTATAACCAGCCCTCCTCTGGCTATACCCATGAGCCAGTGTCACTACTGTGTCATTTTATAGTGCTAGGTGTTATTAAACTGATGCGGATACCACTGATCCTATAACCAGCCCTCCTCTGGCTATACCAATGTGTCAGTGTCACTACTGTGTCATTTTATAGTGCTAGGTGTTATTAAACTGATGCGGATACCACTGATCCTATAACCAGCCCTCCTCTGGCTATACCAATGTGTCAGTGTCACTACTGTGTCATTATATAGTGCTTGGTGTTATTATACTGAAGCAGATTCCACTGATCCTATAACCAGCCCTCCTCTGGCTATACCCATGTGCCAGTGTCACTACTGTGACATTATATAGTGCTGGGTGTTATTATACTGTTGCAGATACCACTGATCCTATAACCAGCCCTCCTCTGGCTATACTCATGAGCCAGTGTCACTACTGTGTCATTTTATAGTGCTAGGTGTTATTAAACTGATGCTGATACCACTGATCCTATAACCAGCCCTCCTCTGGCTATACCAATGTGTCAGTGTCACTACTGTGTCATTATATAGTGTTTGGTGTTATTATACTGTTGCAGATACCACTGATCCTATAACCAGCCCTCCTCTGGCTATACCCATGAACCAGTGTCACTACTGTGTCTTTATTTAGTGCTTGGTGTTATTACACTGATGCAGATACCACTGATCATATAACCAGCCCTCCTCTGGCTATACCCATGAACCAGTGTCACTACTGTGTCTTTGTATAGTGCTTGGTGTTATTTTTCTGATGCAGATACCACTGATCGTATAACCAGCCCTCCTCTGGCTATACCCATGAGCCAGTGTCACTACTGTGTCATTATATAGTGCTGGGTGTTATTATACTGATGCAGATACCACTGATCCTATAACCAGCCCTCCTCTGGCTATACCAATGTGTCAGTGTCACTACTGTGTCATTATATAGTGATTGGTGTTATTATACTGATGCAGATACCACTGATCCTATAACCAGCCCTCCTCTGGCTATACCCATGAGCCAGTGTCACTACTTTGTCTTTGTATAGTGCTTGGTGTTATTATACTGATGCAGATACCACTGATCCTATAACCAGCCCTCCTCTGACTATACCCATGAGCCAGTGTCACAACTGTGTAATTATATAGCGCTGGGTGTTATTATACTGATGCAGATACCACTGATCCTATAACCAGCCCTCCTCTGGCTATACCAATGTGTCAGTGTCACTACTGTGTCATTATATAGTGATTGGTGTTATTATACTGATGCAGATACCACTGATCCTATAACCAGCCCTCCTCTGGCTATACCCATGAGCCAGTGTCACAACTGTGTAATTATATAGTGCTGGGTGTTATTATTCTGATGCAGATACCACTGACCCTATAACCAGCCCTCCTCTGACTATACCCATGAGCCAGTGTCACTACTGTGTCATTATATAGTGCTGGGTGCTATTATACTGATGAAGATTCCACTGATCCTATAACCAGCCCTCCTCTGGCTATACCAATGAGCTAGTGTCACTACTTTGTCTTTGTATAGTGCTTGGTGTTCTACTGATGCAGATACCACTGATCCTATAACCAGCCCTCCTCTGGCTATACCAATGAGCCAGTGTCACTACTTTGTCTTTGTATAGTGCTTGGTGTTATTATACTGAAGCAGATTCCACTGATCCTATAACCAGCCCTCCTCTGGCTATACCCATGTGCCAGTGTTACTACTGTGACATTATATAGTGCTGGGTGTTATTATACTGAAGCAGATTCCACTGATCCTATAACCAGCCCTCCTCTGGCTATACCCATGTGCCAGTGTCACTACTGTGTCATTATATAGTGCTTGGTGTTATTATACTGAAGCAGATACCACTGATCCTATAACCAGCCCTCCTCTGGCTATACCCATGTGCCAGTGTCACTACTGTGACATTATATAGTGCTGGCTGTTATTATACTGTTGCAGATACCACTGATCCTATAACCAGCCCTCCTCTGGCTATACCCATGAACCAGTGTCACTACTGTGTCATTTTATAGTTCTAGATGTTATTAAACTGATGCAGATACCACTGATCCTATAACCAGCCCTCCTCTGGCTATACCCATGAGCCAGTGTCACTACTGTGTCATTTTATAGTGCTAGGTGTTATTAAACTGATGCTGATACCACTGATCCTATAACCAGCCCTCCTCTGGCTATACCAATGTGTCAGTGTCACTACTGTGTCATTATATAGTGCTTGGTGTTATTATACTGTTGCAGATACCACTGATCCTATAACCAGCCCTCCTCTGGCTATACCCATGAACCAGTGTCACTACTGTGTCTTTGTTTAGTGCTTGGTGTTATTACACTGATACAGATACCACTGATCATATAACCAGCCCTCCTCTGGCTATACCCATGAACCAGTGTCACTACTGTGTCTTTGTATAGTGCTTGGTGTTATTTTTCTGATGCAGATACCACTGATCGTATAACCAGCCCTCCTCTGGCTATACCCATGAGCCAGTGTCACTACTGTGTCATTATATAGTGCTGGGTGTTATTATACTGATGCAGATACCACTGATCCTATAACCAGCCCTCCTCTGGCTATACCAATGTGTCAGTGTCACTACTGTGTCATTATATAGTGATTGGTGTTATTATACTGATGCAGATACCACTGATCCTATAACCAGCCCTCCTCTGGCTATACCCATGAGCCAGTGTCACTACTTTGTCTTTGTATAGTGCTTGGTGTTATTATACTGATGCAGATACCACTGATCCTATAACCAGCCCTCCTCTGACTATACCCATGAGCCAGTGTCACAACTGTGTAATTATATAGTGCTGGGTGTTATTATTCTGATGCAGATACCACTGATCCTATAACCAACCCTCCTCTGGCTATACCAATGTGTCAGTGTCACTACTGTGTCATTATATAGTGCTTGGTGTTATTATACTGATGCAGATACCACTGATCCTATAACCAGCCCTCCTCTGGCTATACCAATGTGTCAGTGTCACTACTGTGTCATTATATAGTGCTTGGTGTTATTATACTGATGCAGATTCCACTGATCCTATAACCAGCCCTCCTCTGGCTATACCCATGAGCCAGTGTCACTACTGTGTCATTTTATAGTGCTAGGTGTTATTAAACTGATGCTGATACCACTGATCCTATAACCAGCCCTCCTCTGGCTATACCCATGAACCAGTGTCACTACTGTGTCTTTGTATAGTGCTAGGTGTTATTTTTCTGATGCAGATACCACTGATACTATAACCAGCCCTCCTCTGGCTATACCCATGAGCCAGTGTCACTACTGTGTCATTATATAGTGCTGGGTGTTATTATACTGATGCAGATACCACTAATCCTATAACCAGCCCTCCTCTGGCTATACCAATGTGTCAGTGTCACTACTGTGTCATTATATAGTGATTGGTGTTATTATACTGATGCAGATACCACTGATCCTATAACCAGCCCTCCTCTGGCTATACCCATGAGCCAGTGTCACTACTTTGCCTTTGTATAGTGCTTGGTGTTATTATACTGATGCAGATACCACTGATCCTATAACCAGCCCTCCTCTGACTATACCCATGAGCCAGTGTCACAACTGTGTAATTATATAGTGCTGGGTGTTATTATACTGATGCAGATACCACTGATCCTATAACCAGCCCTCCTCTGGCTATACCAATGGGTCAGTGTCACTACTGTGTCATTATATAGTGATTGGTGTTATTATACTGATGCAGATACCACTGATCCTATAACCAGCCCTCCTCTGGCTATACCCATGAGCCAGTGTCACAACTGTGTAATTATATAGTGCTGGGTGTTATTATTCTGATGCAGATACCACTGACCCTATAACCAGCCCTCCTCTGACTATACCCATGAGCCAGTGTCACTACTGTGTCATTATATAGTGCTGGGTGTTATTATTCTGATGCAGATACCACTGACCCTATAACCAGCCCTCCTCTGACTATACCCATGAGCCAGTGTCACTACTGTGTCATTAGATAGTGCTGGGTGCTATTATACTGATGCAGATTCCACTGATCCTATAACCAGCCCTCCTCTGGCTATACCAATGAGCCAGTGTCACTACTTTGTCTTTGTATAGTGCTTGGTGTTCTACTGATGCAGATACCACTGATACTATAACCAGCCCTCCTCTGGCTATACCAATGAGCCAGTGTCACTACTTTGTCTTTGTATAGTGCTTGGTGTTATTATACTGATGCAGATACCACTGACCCTATAACCAGCCCTCCTCTGGCTATACCAATGAGCCAGTGTCACTACTTTGTCTTTGTATAGTGCTTGGTGTTATTATACTGATGCAGATACCACTGATCCTATATCCAGCCCTTTTCTGGATATACACATGTGTCAGTGTCACTACTGTGTCTTTGTATAGAGCTGGGTGTTATTATACTGATGCAGATACCATTGACCCTATAACCAGCCCTTGTCTGGATATACACATGTGCCAGTGTCACTACTGTGTCTTTGTATAGAGCTGGGTGTTATTATACTGATGCAGATACCACTGATCCTATAACCAGCCCTTGTCTGGCTATACACATGTGCCAGTGTCACTACTGTGTCATTATATAGCGCTGGGTGTTATTATACTGATGCAGATACCATTGACCCTATAACCAGCCCTTGTCTGGATATACACATGTGCCAGTGTCACTACTGTGTCTTTGTATAGAGCTGGGTGTTATGATACTGATGCAGATACCATTAACCCTATAACCAGCCCTTTTCTGAATATACACATGTGCCAGTGTCTCTACTGTGTCTTTGTATAGAGCTGGGTGTTATTATACTGATGCAGATACATATTCAGTATTTCACTCAGGCTTTATTTATTCCATAACTTATCACCCAATATCGCTAGCAGTCTCTTGACAAGCCACTAACTTTATTCACACTCTATTTTATTTTTATTCCTATTATTTAATCAGAAAGAAAAGATATACTAAGGTTGTGGCGGACACTGCAAGGACTAGTCACGGACACCAGTGTCTGTGTACGGACACCTTGCCTAACCCTGTACTAAACCCATTTTTTTCTTTCATGATTCAGATAGAGCATGCAATTTTAAGCGACTTTCTAATTTACTCCTATTACCAAATTTTCTTCGTTCTCTTGGTATCTTTATTTAAAAAAGCAGGAATGAAAGCTTAGGAGCTGGCTCATTTTTGGTTCAGTACCCTGGATAGTGGCTACATTTAGGGCTAGATTTATCATAGCTGAGGCATACAGGGGCACGTATACGCGCCCCTGTATGCCTCAGCTCGCCTGTGGTGGTGCGAAATTACCCATAGGTAATCAACATTGCACATGAGCGCAATTTTGCGCTCGCTTGCAATCCCACCCCCTGCCCGCACACGGCCAATCACCCATGGGCAGGAGCTGTCAATCTCCTCGGTCGGACTCGACCGAGGAGATTGAATTTCGCCACCTTAGAGGTGGCGAAGAGCGTAAGGAAGCAGCGGTCTGGTGACCGCTGCTTGATAAATCATGGCGAGTAAGTTTTTGTGAGAACTTGCTGCCATAGGGGCTTGATAAATCTAGCCCTTAGTCACCAATCAGCAAGCGCTATCCAGGTGCTGAACCAAAGATAGGCCAGCTCCTAAGCTTTCATTCCTGCTTTTTAAAATAAAGATACCAAGAGAACGAAGAAAATTTGGTAAAAGGAGTAAATTAGAAAGTCGCTTAAAATTGCATGCTCTATCGGAATCATGAAATAAATAAATGGGGTATAGTATCCCTTTAAACTTTCATGATTCAGAAAGAACATGCAATTTTGAACAATATTCCAATGTACTTCTCTTATCTAATTTGTTTTGTTCTCTTGGTATCTATTGTTGAAAAGCCTACATAGGTAGGCTCAGAAGCAGTGCACTACTGTGAGCTAGCTGCTTGTCACTGTCTCACCCAATATATTCAGCTAGGCCCCAGTAGAGCATTGCTCTCCTTCAACAAAAGATACCAAGATAATTAACAAATTTGATAATAGAAGTAAATATGAAATGTGTATGCTCTTTCTGTAACCCAAAAGTGTCCTTTCATGATTATGTCCCTTTAAGATTTATTTATGAACTCTGTATGTTTATTTTATAACATTTTGCTGTTAAGGGGCATGTTATTTCTTCAGACACAAATTCACAGTTTTGAGAGCTGCAAAACCAATATGTGATAATATCTTCAAGATAGAAAAAATGCCAAAATAGCATGGCATTGTGAATGGATTAATGGAATTAATTTACCAAAAAAAAATAAACATTACAGCCATAAATATACAGCATCTTGCAATATTATTAAAAATGAATCTACATTTCAGGATGAATAACCTTAAAGGACCAGTCAACACATTAGATTTGCATAATCAACAAATGCAAGATAACAAGACAATGCAATAGCACTTATTCTGAATTTCAAATGAGTAGTAGATTTTTTTATAACAAATTTCAAAGTTATGTATATTTCAACTCCCCTTGTACCATGTGATAGCAATCAGCCAATCACAAATGCATATACGTATAGTCTGTGAATTCTTGCACATGCTCAGTAGGATCTGGTGACTCAAAAAGTGTAAATATAAAAGGCTGTGAACATTTTTTTTAATGGAAGTAAATTGGAAAGTTGTTTAAAATTGCATGCTGTATCTGAATCATGAAACTTTTATTTAACCTGAGTGTCCCTTTAAGATTATAATGTATCTTAATAGAAACTTTAGACAGATGTTTCCACATAAGGCATTTTATTTAAAAAAAAAATCCTATTTAAATTTAAAAAAATAAATAAATCAAGAAAATCTGATTTTTTTTTTTAATTTGATGTGTTTTAGGTACCTATGAGATTTTTAGAGACCCAAAAATTGACCAAATTCATGAGATGTAACAATGTGTTCTAAAGAGAAACAGTCTGTATAATGAATTTAAAGGAACATAAAACCCCATTTTTTTTTCTTTCATGATTCAGATAGAACATACAATTTTAAACAACTTTCCTCTTGATATCCTTTTTTAAAGGTGCAGCAATGCCCTACTGGGAGCTAGCAGAACCCACTGGATGAGCCAATAACAAGAAATATTTATGTGCAGCCATCAATCTACCAGCTAGCTCCCAGTAGGGCCTTGCTGCTCCTTTGACCACCTAGGTATACTTTTTAAGAAAGGATACCAAGAGAACAAATTAGAGAATAGAAGAAAAATTGAAAATTGTTTAAAATGACATGCTCTGTCTTAAAGGGACAGTCTACTATAGAATTGTTATTGTTTTAAAAGATAGATAATTCCTTTATTACCCATTCCCCAGTTTTTCATAACCAACACAGTTATATTAATATACTTTTTACCTCTGTGATTACCTTGTATCTAGGAACCTTCTTCCAGCCCCCTGATCACATGACTGTGACTGTTTATTATCTATTGTCTTAAATTTAGCATTGCATTGTGCTAAATCTTAAATAACCCCCTGTGCCTGAACACAGTGTTATCTATATGGCCACGTGTACTTTCTGGGGCCCATTTATCAAAGGGCTTGCGGACCTGATACGACACTGCGGATCAGGTCCGCAAGACCTCGCTAAATGCGGAGAGCAATACGCTCTCCGCATTTAACATTGCACCAGCAGCTCACAAGAGCTGCTGGTGCAACGCCGCCCCCTGCTGACTCGCGGCCAATCGGCCGCCAGCAGGGGGTGTCAATCAACCTGATCGTATTCGATCGGGTTGATTTCCGGCGATTCCTGTCCGCCTGCTCAGAGCAGGCGGACAGGGTTATGAAGCAGCGGTGTTTAGACCGCTGCTTCATAACTTGTGTTTCTGGCGAGTCTGAAGACTCGCCAGAAACACGGCCCTTCAAGCTCCGTACGGAGCTTGATAAATGGGCCTGTATGTCTCTTTGTGTTGAAAAGAGATTTAAAAAGCCTGTGATAAGAGGCAGCCCTCAAAGGCTTAGAAATCAGCATATGAGCCTACCTATGTTTAGTTTAAACTAAGAATACCAAGAGGAAAAAGTAAATTTGATGATAAAAGTAAATTGGAAAGTTGATTAAAATTAAAAGTCCTATCTGAATAATGAAAGTTTAATTTATACTAGACTGTCCCTTTAATAGTGAAAGAAAAAAATGTGAGTTTTATTTCTTTTTAGGGTTCTTATCTTCTAATCCGGTATAATTGTCTTTTTCAGTCTACCAAACCATTTAAACCCCAGCTTTTTACCTATTACACAGCTTTATTCTGAAGTGATAGAAGTTATCATTTTTAGCAAAATGCCGCTGATTCAGTATTTGTTTGTTTCTTAAAGGCCAATCCCCTTTACTGACGTATCTGAGTGACTTCTGGTTATGAAGAGGTTAAGATCTTCTGAGGTCTAATGTCTGAGTCATGTTTCCCAAAGAATTCCGTGCGGCTCAGACCCTGCAAGGCAAAAGTTCCTCTCCTCTGTTCTGGGCCTCACACTTTTCCTAACATTTACGGAATGGTCTTTCTTCTCTTTAAATCTCATGGTCTTATTTCTCCCACAAGTACTCTCCTCACACAGCTTCCTCAGAAGTTATTTCCTTCTCTCCTCCATATAATATCACCTACTTGGCTCTTCCACTCCCTTCCTTTTCCTCATCACTTGTCTTCCATATTACCTATCATTTATTTCCTTCTCATGAGTTGTTTTATTCTATCTCTTCAAACCTCTGCTTTCCTAATCTGACTCACCCATGTGCCCCATTACCTGCCCATGCACATACTCTACATTACCTTTAAAAATGTCCCCTCTAGAAACTTGTATCACACTTGGGGCCATTAAAGGGCTACTAAAGGCAAAATGGTTTTAATATTTCCACAAAATATTCTACAGTCCATTTTAAATTTAAACTAAGTGCTATTGCATTGTCTTTTTATTGTATATTCAGTTATTCAATTCTTCTGTATTAGTGGTCCTTAAAAATGCTCATTTTTTAGATGCTCTCATATAACAGTGAAAATCCCCCCCCCCACATAATTTCCCCCCTCACTCACCACAATAAATCAGAAAAAGGTCTTTACCTGAGCCTTTATTAAAAGGCTGTTTTTTTGTCATTTCCTCCCTTTCTAGAACAAATCCAGATCTTAGTGTGTTGTACTTTCACAAAAAGAAAACTGGCTCCGAAAATAGCTGAGTGCCACGAGCGGCTGCCCTCTTCCGCATTCAGATCATCACAAATTAATGCATAGGCCTACTCAGGAGCATGACTGTGTATCGAGCACTATTTGGCAGCATTGTAAGAACTGGTGCTGAGTGACAGCTAGAGATCTGCATTCAGATTATTTATCGTGAAATTAATGCACAATATGGCGGCCGCCAGCAGCATTCAGCTATTTTTGAACCAGATTTCTTCTTCACACTAAGCTCTTTATATGCCAAAAAAAACAACAAGGGTATTGCAATAAGCAGTGATACCATTTTATTGGAATAACAATACATAGAAGAAGAAAAAGACAAGTTCTTCAGAGTTTCCTCTATTCCCCTTGTAAGGTCTTTTTATGCAATTGCCGTAAAACGTTTCATCTGTCTGCAAAAGCTTTATCACATGAATCTGCCAGCTTCCCCAAATCAACAAGCAACCTCAGCCAGAGCAAACATTACCAGGAGACTATAACCTGAAAATCTTAATGTGGGTAAGTACAGTGGTGAATTTAATGGTGACAGATGTTAGTTATTGCTGAGAGTTTGGCACCATATTCTGTTTCACACATGAGATGTATCGCTTGCTTATACCTTTCCTAAGCTTCCCTTGATTATTGAGGAAGGCTCAGGAAGATAAGACAAAACCAAGCAGAAGTTATTACAGTTCTGACTAATCACATTAGAAGACACCAGTATCAAATAATAAACAGACTTCCATGAGAAAATCTATAATCACTTCCCTAAAAAACTTCATTTTTTTTTATTAAGATCCATATCCTCATCCTTTTTCAGGATAGCTGGCCTTGGAGGTCTATAGGATGAGCAGCGTAGACTATCTGGTAGTAAATAATAATAAGGTTTTTCCTTATTGAAGTTAAAAAAAGGATTCCTTAAAGGGACATAATACTCGTATGCTAAATCACTTGAAACTGATGCAGTATAACTGTAAAAAGCTGACAGGAAAATATCACCTGAGCATCTCTATGTAAAAAAGGAAGATATTTTACCTCACAATCTCCTCAGCAGAGTAAGTTCTGTGTAAAAAGTTATACTCAGCTGCTCCCAGCTGCAGGTAAATAAATTAAAAAAATGAAGAAATGAACAGCAGCCAATCAGCATCAGCAGTGCTGAGGTCATGAACTCTTACTGTGATCTCACGAGATTTCACTTAACTCTCATGAGATTTCATAGTAAGCTTCCTTTACCTGATTGGTGAAATAATATGAGAGTGCACAAAGCTCATCCTTTCAGTTGTCCCGGGACAGACATACTAATATGCTGCTTAGAAATCCTTTACAATGGGAGGTGGCTACTGAGGAACTTTTGAGGTAAAATATCTTTCTTTTTTACATAGAGATGTTCAGGTGATATTTTCTAATCAGCTTTTTACAGCTATGCTGCATCACTTTCAAGTGTTTAAACATTTGGGAATTATGGCCCTTTAAGGGGACAGTATACACCAATTTTCATATAACTGCATGTAATAGACACTACTATAAAGAATAAGATGCACAAATACTGATATAAAAATCCAGTATAAAACCGTTTTAAAACTTACTTAGAAGCTCCCAGTTTAGCTCTGTTGAAAAGGTTAGCTGGAACACTGACTGCAAGTGGTTCTATAGCAAAAAAAGCAGACCCCCTCCCATATGAAAAGACTTTACACAAACAGGAGGAAGCTAGAGTAGGTATACATCAGTATTCTACTAAAACGTTGGGACTTGGTTAGGAGACTGAAAATCAGTGCAATGTTATTTAAAAATAAGCAAAACTATACATTTTTAAAAAAAATGCTGTATATGCTATATAAATAGATAATCTACACAACATTTATGGCAAGAAAAACCTAGTGTATAATGTCCCTTTAATTCTAGTGTCCCTTGCAACTTTCTAATTTACTCCTATTATCATTTTTTCTTCGTTCTCTTGCTATCATTATTTGAAGCTTTTTTTGTTTCAGTACTCTGGACAACACTTTTTTATTGGTGGATGAATTTATCCACCAATCAGCAAGGACAACCCAGGTTGTTCACCAAAAATGGTCCGGCATCTAAACTTACATTCTTGCATTTCAAATAAAGATACCAAGAGAATGAAGAAAATTTGATAATAGAAGTAAATTAGAAAGTTGCTTAAAATTTCATGCTCAATGTGAATCACGAAAGAAAAATTTTGGGTACAGTGTCCCTTTAAACACTGAGCTGAAGTCCCTCTTAGGAGATGCAACAAAGCTTCAGAACAGGCTACAGCCAGTGAGACAATTTGGACGCATAAAGCTGTGTTCTGCTCAGGATCTGCAATGTGTTTAAAGGCACAGTAAAGTCAAAATTAAACTTTCATGATTCAGGTAGATCATGCAGTTTTTAAAATCTTTCTATTTTACTTATTTTATATAATTTACTTCCTACTCTTTGTATCCTTTATTGAAAAACATACCTAGGTGGGCTCAGGAGCAACAATGCACTACTAGGAGCTAGCTGTTCATTGGTGGCTGCACAATGTGTTTAGCTAACTCTCAGTAGTGCATTGCTGTTCTTTTAACAAAGAACACCAAGAGAATTAAGCAAACTGATAGATATAAATGGGAAACTTGTTTACAACTGCATGCTCTATCTGAATCATGAAAGAAAAATGTTTTGTTTCATAACCCTTTAACTGATGTAATGCCAAATACAAAGCCCTAGTAAGAATGCCATGCACTTTTAAAGGGATATAAGGGAGCAATGTGTGTTATATTATGTCATATGTTAGTCTATAGTATAGATTAGTATTTATCCACTCCAGGCCTCAAGTACCGCCAACAGGCCAGATTTTCATGATATCTTAACTAGAGCAAAGGTGAAATAATCTGCTAATTAGTAACCATGGTTACTAGTCTGCTCTCATCCATCAGCTGATTATTTCCCCTGTGCCTAAGTTAAAAGGCCATGAAACCTAAATTGTTTCTTTCTTGATTTAGAAAGAGCCTGCAATTTTAAACAACTTTCCGATTTACTTCTATTGTCTAATTTGCTTCATTCACTTGATATCCTTAGTTTAAAGACATATTTAAATATGCTCAGTAACTGCTGATTGGTGGCTGCACATAGATGCCTCGTGTGATTGGCTCGCCCATGTGCATTGTAATATCGAAAAGAATGAAGCAAATTAGATTTATACACTCATTTTTTCTTTGCATATATGTTTTGGAGATGATCTATTTATATAGCCCATAAAGTTTTTTGGTTTTTTTAAATTTTTTTAGTTTTGCTTATTTTTAAATAACATTGCTCTGATTTTCAGACTCCTAACTAAGCCCCAAAGTTTGATGTGAATACCGTCAGCTTCCTACTCCAGCTTGCTCCTGTTTGTGTAAAGGGTCTTTTCTTATGCAAAAGAAGGGGAAGGGGGGGTGTCTTATTTCCCACTTGCAGTGGGCTTTCCAGCTACCTTTTCAACAGAGCTAAACTGAGAGCTTCTAAGTAAGTTTTTAAACAGTTTTATACTGGATTTTTATATCAGTATCTGTGCATCTTATTCTTTATAGTAGTGTCTATTACATGCAGTTATATGAAAATGAGTGTATACTGTCCCTTTAAGGACTAGAGTTGAGAAACACTGTTGTAGATCACAAACTATCATTTTCATGAAAGAAAGAAAATGGGTTACATGTCCCTTTTAGAGTTGAATTTATATCTGCTACATAGGTAGCTGTGTCTGTAAGAGTTACTACTAATTATTTTTCTTCTGCTACACTTTCAAGCTTCAGTCAATATAGCTTGCTGCCTGTTCGCTCTATTAAAGGGACACTGAACCCAATTTTTTTCTTTTGTGATTCAGACAGAGCATGACATTTTAAGCAACTTTCTAATTTACTCCTATTATCAAATGTTCTTCATTCTCTTGCTATCTTTATTTGAAATGCAAGAATGTAAGTTTAGATGCCGGCCCATTTTTGGTGAACAACCTGGGTTGTTCTTGCTGATTGGTGGATAAATTCATCCACCAATTAAAAAAAAGTGCTGTCCAGAGTTCTGAAGCAAAAAAAAAGCTTAGATGCCTTCTTTTTCAAATAAAGATAGCAAGAGAACGAAGAAAAATTGATAATAGGAGCAAATTAGAAAGTTGCTTAAAATTGCATGCTCTATCTGATTCACAAAAGAAAAAATTTGGGTTCAGTGTCCCTTTAACACATCCTTTACATGTTCTGCATCCCTTGTCACTGCCTGCTAGCATACTTATGTCACATGTCACTCTCTCCATTCAGTCCTTATCACTGCCCCACAAGCATTACATTTTAATCTTCCACTCAACAAACACTTAAAGGGATAGGAAAGTCAAAATTAAACTTGCTTGATTCCGATAGAGTATGTAATTTAAAGGGACATGAAACAAAAAAAATTATTTCATTATTCTGATAGAGAATACGATTTTAAAAAAGTTTCCAATTTACATCTATTATCAAATTTGCTTTATTCTCATGTTATCCTTTGTTGTAGATATCTAGATAGGTAGCGTGCACATGCCTGGAGACTTACAAGACAGGAAATAGTGCTGACATCTAGTGCTCTTGCTAATGTACAGCCATATAGTGCTGTAGACATGTGCACACTCCCAAGCTTGCATCCCTGCTTTTCAGCAAATATAACAAGAAACAAAGAAATTTAGATAACAGAAGTAAATTTGAAAGTTGATTAAAATTGTTGTTCTATCTGAATCACGAAAGACAGTTTTGAGGTTTTCTGTCCCTTTAAAGCCTTGCTGTGAAGCTATGATTACATTTTAAACCTCACTATCCTCAAACAAAAATGTTGCTTCCTTAGAAGGTCAAACAAGTGTCACTCCATGTAATGTTGCCCTAAAATAATATTAAGAAATAATCCTCATGTATGTGTGTAAGAATTTCCTGGAAAATAGCAGGGATAATTGCTAGCACACCACTTTTCTGCATGTACCAACAGGGGCAGATGTCACCAAACACACAACAGGAGGAATAACTGTAATTTTCCCAAAGAAAATGTAATTAGATCCATGAGTTCCTTGTGGTTTGTTGTGCAACATATTTATTCAGTTCAAATTTAAAGGGACATTGTAGTCTAATAATAAACTGCTCTCATTGGTTAGATCATTATATTATTAAACAAATACATGTTTAAAGGAACATTAAACACTAAATAAATGCTAGATAGAATGATGCATTAAAAAAAATAATAATCTGAGAATAACGTGTGTATTTTTGAAGTTTCGATAGCTGTTTAAATATTGACAAAATAAGTTTGTGTCTATGAAACAATGGGAGCTGCCATGTTGTAACTTAGGTTACTTTCTCTGTGTGACCAATTAGGGACAATTTTAAATAAGTCACAATAGTGTGCAGCCAATGGCTGTGTGGAGTATAACAGTGTTCTGCAATTCCATTTCTAACAGGAACTGAAAAGCTCACAATTTCAGAATGAAATTACCGGAAACAGCCACTCCCATGCCCTGCTCAGGAACACCTCCAAGGTGCAGTTTATTTATGTATTTAATACCTTTGTATGGTTTTAACATAGTGTGCAACAATTGTAAGAAAATTACATTAAGGAGATGTGCAGGTAAGAAAGTTTCATTTCAGAAATTAATTTCTCTGTATATACGAAACAAAAAAAATTTCCCTGGATATTCGTTGCCTACACTATTTGGTTTTCGTTTCATTTAAAAAAAAACGAAAATCGAATTTTTGTTAAACATTTACTTTAATTTTCTTTGGTGCATTAATTCTGATTTTCATGATGAATGTGCATTTGTCTGAAAATGAATGCACATCTCTAATAGAATGTACTTTTAAAAGCACAGCGCTCTAGCAATTTATTGAGATGTATGAAAGAACTCTGTTGTATAATTTGTTTTTATGTAAGTTTAAAGAATAGAAAACCATTATTATTGCTAAAGTTATCATTTGACTCATATTATTATCATCGCTAAAGATATGATTTGGCATTATCATTGCTCAAGATATGATTTGTCTCTCGAGCCATATCATACATGCACAGTGGTGGCTATAAAAGGGCATTAATATTTTTTTCTGTCATGATACAGACAGAGAATACAATTATTATTATTTATTTTTTTAAATTTAATTCATTTTCTTGATATCCTTTACTGAAAAGCAGGAAGGCAGACAGGAGCATGTAGGCATCTTTAGTACTATATGTTATCAGTGTTGGCTACAATGTAATCTTCCAGACACACGCACACTACCTACCTAGGTATGCATTGCTCGAAAAAAGAATACCATGAGAATGAAGCAATTTTTATAATAGAAGAACATAGGAAACTTTTTTTTCTTCTTCAAATTTATACACTGCCTGAATCACAAAATAAAACTAGTAGGTTGCATGTCCCTTTACTACAATTTCAGACTCACATGGAGGTTATTGACATACCGTTATGGTGGTATCTGAAGGCTAAATTACATTAGCTGTGCATCACCCATATTGAGATTGTGACATTAAAGGGGATGCTTCGCTTGGAAACATCATTCTTTATATTTTTCAAATTTCAAAATATCACTGCGTTCTTTCCCCTTTATCTCATTTTCTTGATGTAGAGATTTCTTCGTTCCACTAACAATGAAACATGGTTGTTGCCAGATGACATCATCACAAATGGACATGGTTACCGAGACTCTCAACTCCCTCATTCTGATGAGGATATTGTTTTATTGTCTCGGTGGTTCCATATGGGATTATCCAATGTTTCTAAATAGAATTATAATAAATTATAGTGATTTATTAAATGCATCAGATTTACTGGATATGTAGGCGAGATCTTTCTTTGCTACCCATTTTGTTTTTTCTTGGTAATTAAACATACCTTTCTCATAGGTTAACATCGAAGCCCCAATATAAACACTTGCTGGAAAGACAAAATCACAATCTTCAATGCTATCACATGATTTCAAGGCCGGGATCAGATCATGGGGAACTTCTTAGAACGCTAGGCACCCCCCCCCCAGTTTGATTTTCTATTCCCAAAAAGAAGGAGCATGCATAATGCCATATAAGGTAGTACGTTCCAGTTAAAGACCAGCGCTGTTGGTATGGCATGGAACGACCTAACTGTGTGAAGCGGTTAAAAACCTAGAAAAGTAATGTTTTTAAATTTGCAGCTTTTTTGCATAATTTAAACATACCTCATATGACATATGCAGTAAAATTAAAATGATACATGCACATAAAATATTTCAAACAAGGGTGTGCAGCTGGTACCAGAATCAAGTATAATCACAGGTGTCTTTCAAACAGTTATTTACAGTTTTACCAGAAGCCGCAAGAAAATGTTAGCGTTTCAAGCAGGTGGAAGGTTCTCTGTATGTTAATGGATTACTTTTATAGTGTGTATTGATTAGGGTGACCATATTGCCACTTTAAAAAGGGACACATGAAAAATACATATGTTAGGGTTCTTATAGTAGAACAATATTTAAAACATTTATTTAAACAGCCCTGACATATGTATTTTTCATGTGTCCCTTTTTAAAGCGGCAATATGGTCACCCTAGTATTGATACAATCATGTAAGATGTGAGCAATGAACCTGCTGTGCTCCAAAACCAGCAACATTTGTGTATGTCTCTTTTCTTGAAAAAAATAGGTAGGCTCAGGAGCAATCTGTTAGAAGAAAATAATAGATAGAGGCGCCAATGGTGCAGATCAATGATGAACCTTGGGAACTTCTGACAAAAGATGAACACAGGATACTCACTTGTATGAAAGGCAATCAGTCATGCCTATAGAGACAGGCTGGATTTCTGCAGCAGTCCAGCTAGCTGATCAAGGACAACTCCAGAGTGCAGGGGATCATCAAACCCAATGTATATACCAACGGGGTATAAAGGCAGGATACTGGGGTCAGGGATTCGTGCCCTGATAGTAGCGTAGCTCCAAACTATACAAGACACTTAGAGTTGGTAAAATTAAAAACAAATTTATTAAAAATGATAAAATACACAACTCATATTTGTGCCAGTAAAAGCTTAGACAAGCAGAGAAACAATGCAACGCGTTTCTCAGTAAAACGTTCTCATCTGTTTCTTTCATCCTTATATAGGGCTACGCTACTCACAACCCCATATTCCCACCCCCAACAATACAGGTCCAAGAACCAATCAGAACCCTTCGTTTGTACACACCCACCCTGCTGCAATATTGTTTATAATCAATATATGACTAATAAAAAGGTTTACAAGTAGATATTGTTATCCCTACAGTGTGCTGTAACAGTATGTGTGAAATCACTCCTTTTATTGTGGCGTTATTAGCATTTTAGCTTATTTTACTTATAATTTCCATTATTCATAAATCTTGCTTCTCAATAGGTGTAAGGACCTGTCAATCAAGTGTCCTCTAAATAGACTGCTCGGTGAGCCAATTATATCCCTCTACGTCACTATTTTGGCTACTCCATGGTCCAATTACCTAACCCACCACTATTATGTGGCGTCTACCAATAAAGAGCGATATGCGGGCCAACACCCGAGATTAGACCAATACTAAAGCATATACTGCCGGAGGGCCTGTCTCAACTGATTATCTCAGCAAATAAATATGATTGGCCCTGGTAAACGGTGACAAAAATTACGTCACGTCTGTAAATAAACAAAGACGTGCGATTATTATAGACAGCAAAGCGTCTATATTGGTGTGATCGCTATAAAAGGCTAAGTGTCTATAGCCATTATGTTGTATTATGTGAATCTGTTTGTGATTCATGTCTAACACCACGCTAATGCCCGGGGGTAACCATATAACTTGTAGTTTGCGACTTCATAGGATTAGTCATCCAAACTGTGAAGTGTGCAGTATTTCAATATAAATGCCATAAGTAATTCCTGGTGTGCGACCTTCTCCAATCTACCTAAGTGTAGTAAAAAATAATGCTTATTTGTAGCTACACATATATGCCTGTTGTCATTGGCTCTCTAGATGCGTTCAGCTATCTCCCAGTAGAGCACTGCTGCTCCTTCAACAAAGGATGCTAAGTAAACAAAGCAAATTTAATATAAGTAAATTGGAAAGTTTTAAATTGTATGCTCTCTTTGAGTCTTAAAAGAGAAGCTTTGGTTTTTATTTCCCTTTAAGAGATCTGAACGGGGGCATTAACAATATAGTGGGTGTGTATTTTCATAGACAGAGCAGTGATCACAGCTGCAGTGTCACAATGATTAGGGTGCAGTTCTAAAGCACTGTTTAGCTTATGGGTTTTTGCTTTTTTTTCATGATCCAGACTGCTGTGCTTGTTTTCCTCAGTAATGTGCAACTCTGTGGTCTTGTATCTGGGTTGTGTACAATAAATTGTAAGGGTGGGGGGTACAGGATTTATTTTTTCCATGAACAAACAGTAGTTTATACACAAGTTTTCCAGACCTCACACGTCTTCTCTGGGATGTTTTAAAGACATTAAAGGGACACCCAATGTAAAATGCTAAAGTGAATTAAAGGGACAGTCAAGTCCAAAAAAAACTTTCATGATTTAAATAGGGCATGCAATTTTAAACGACTTCCCAATTTACTTTTATCACCAATTTTGCTTTGTTCTCTTGGTATTCTTAGTTGAAAGCTAAACCTAGGAGGTTCATATGCTAATTTCTTAGACCTTGAAGACTGCCTCTAATCTGAATACATTTTGACTACTAGAGGGCATTAGTTCACATGTTTCATATAGATAACATTGAGCTCATGCACGTAAAGTGACCTAGGAGTGAGCACTGATTGGCTAAACTGCATGTCTGTCAAAAGAACTGAAATAAGTTCAGCAGAGGCTTAGATACAAGATAATTACAGAGGTAAAACATGTATTATTATAACTGTGTTGGATATGCAAAACTGGGGAATGGGTAATAAAGGGATTATCTTTCTTTTTAAACAACAAAAAATCTGGTGTTGACTGTCCCTTTAATGCGACATTGAACTGTAAAATGTTCTCCCTTGAATGTGTTCCCAATGATCCATTTTGGAATGTATTAAATTGTTTACAAATAACTTCTTAACCCATGCTTTGCCATTTGAAAAAACTAATATTGACTGTTGAAACCACCAACTATACTCAAAATATAAATACTGCAGTATCCTCTATAGAAAAACTATGTAAACAAGAGCCAGCAGTAGAAAATCAACCTCCCAGTGTGGGATGGGAGAAATAGGTATTGGCCTTGTTGCTTTCAATTCTTCTAAGTACAATGAGGTAACTGTCCCTGCAGATTGCACACATTTTAATAATAGGCATGTACTCAAGAACTTTGAGTTGCAGTTTCAATAAGCAAAACTGGCTATTTCAAATACAAAAATAAACCTGAAGAGTACTTTCCCATACATTTAACACTCTGCAGCTAGTACAACAAATAATTGCGAACCAGATTTACAGTACAATGGTAAAGCTTTCTACTCACACTACTGTGATCCTGTGTTTATTAAATTAGTTTAACACAAATACCTGAAGTCTATACACATATGCCATTCCTGATTGGTGTGCCTGTGTCCACCTCAGTAGAAGTGTACTGCTGCTGTAGAGCAGACTTTAAAGGGATGTTACGCAAATGTTGAATCACTTGAAAGTGATACAGCATAATTGTAAAAAGCTGACGAGAAAATTTCACATGAAAATCTGTGTGTAAAAAAGGAAGATATTTTACCTCAAAATTTCATTAGTTTATTAGATTAAAGTGCCCTATATCCTTCAGCTACTCTTTTTACAGTAATCTGCATGATGCAGGAAAAAAAAAAACTAAATTCATTTCTTTCATGGTGAGAGTCCATGATCCATTACTCTTCCTGACCCCTAGGAGGAGGCAAATATTCCAAAACTCAAGAGCCCTAAAATAAAAAACCTTCCACCTCTATGGTAACTAGTCTGACATATAGCCAAGCAAAAAAAAAAAAGAAAGTAGGAAAAAAATACTGTGCAAATAAAGGAGCAGTGATAAAAAGGAGGTGCAAAACTACCACCAGAAAAAATAACAGTTTGGAGTCTTCGTGGACTCTCACCACCATGAAAGAAATTAATATATCAGGTAAGCATAAATTTTGTTTTATTTCATGAAGGTGATGGGAGCCTACCTAGTCTCCTGAGGAAACCAAACTCCTTATGCTCTCTGGGACCCCCAGACTGCCGCCAACCTGCTAGACTCGCAGCTGCTGAGATCACAGTCCAAACAGGACAAACAAATTAAGCTCCTAAGTTGAGGATTCAGCCGCCAAGACAGGGAATGACTTATTTAGGAATTCATAGAAATCCTCTGAAAAAACAGTATGATTCTTGTATCATTAGCGAAGCATACAAATCTGAAGAGGTCTCATGAAACCAAGTGAACGGAATATCATCCAATGCTGCAAACATTAAGCCTAAAACTTCCATACAAAGAGCTACTGAAATTAAAGGAAGAGACTGCAGGTTTAAACAAGGTGAAACCAGCTTCAACCTCCTTTAATCTGTCAGGAAAAGTTTCATGGAGACAGAATCTATCTGAACACCCAGAAAAGTAATTATGGTTTGAGGAACAAGGGTACTTTTTAAATATTTTTTTCCAACCATGCTTTTGAAGAAACAACAAAAAAGTATTTTAGTGTGAGATACTGCTGAAAAAAAATGGAGCCTGAACCAAGATATGATCCAGGTAAGGAAACGCTGAGTTCTAATAACAGACAGAAGGGAATCCAGAACCTTTGAAATTATCCTGGGAGCAGTAGCCAGATCCAGGAAAGCAAAGCTTAGAAACTGAAAATGATCCTAGTGAATATGACAGAAACCATCCCTTAAATCTATTGTTGACAAAAACTGACCTTGACAAATAAGAGACAGAAAAGTTAAAATAGTTGAAAGTAGAGACTCTGAGAAACTTGATCAGAGCCTAAAATCCAAAACTGCCCTGAGAATCCCTTCATTTTTTTGGAACAATGAACAGGTGGTTTGAATAAAACCACAACCCTTGTTCCAAAATTGGAACTTGAACAATCGACTCCATCAGAAACAAAATCATTGCTCAACATATTACCAGTCTCCCACCCCCTCAAAAGCTTGCAATCATCCAAAACCCTCATAGCCATAAATTAAGCTCTTTTGCCCCTGTTACTGAGGAAGCAGTTTCTGCCCTTATAATGTCCTCTTACCTCACTACCTGTCCCCTCAATCCCATCCTCTCACAGCTACTCCCTTCCCTCTCTTCCACACTTACCCAAACACATTTTCAACCTCTCCCTCAGCACCAGTATAGTTCCCTCATCTCTAAAACATGCTCTGGTCACACCTATCCTCAAAAAAAACAACCTCTCGATCCAACCTCCCAACCCAACTAACGCCCTATTTTCCTACTCCCCCTTGCCTCAAAGCTTCTTGAAAAGTTAGTATATGCACGTCTATATAATTTCCTTACATCAAACTCCCTTTTTGACCCAATGCAATCTGGATTTCTCCCCCAACACTCCACAGAGACAGCAATCCAACTAATGCCTTATTTCCATACTCCCCCTTGCCTGAAAGCTTCTTGAAAAGTTAGTATATGCATGTCTATAATTTCCTTACATCAAACTCCCTCTTTGACCCACTGCAATCTAGATTTCGCCCCCAACACTCCATAGAGACAGCTAAATCAAAAGGCCAATTTTCTCTGCAGCCTTCAATAATGTTGACCACCCTCTTTTGCACAAAAACCTCCACTCCTTCGGTATTTGCGACACAGCCCTTTCGTGTTTTTTTTTTCTACCAGTCTAACCGTACCTTTAATGTATCCTTCTCTGGTGCATCCTCTCCACCTTTACCACTTTCTGTTGGAGTACCGCAGGCTCTGTCCTTTGTCCACATCGTCATTAGTTTCCTTAATAAAGTCCCACAGTTTTCAATATCATTTGTATGCTGACACCCACATCTACCTCTCTGCACCAGACCTAACTCCTTCCTTGCCAACACATGTCACCAACTGTCTCTCATATCTTATCCTGGATGTCCTCTCACTACCTTAAGCTAAATCTATCCAAAACTGAGCTCCTTATTCCTCCCCCTTCTTCCAAAATCCCACCTTATTTTTAAATAAATGTCAATAACTCCATCATTACCCTTAGCCCACATACCCGATGTCTTGGTGTCACACTGGACTCAGATCTTTCTTTCACTCCTCACATTCAGTCTTTGGCCAATTCCTGCCGCTTCCACCTTAAAAAAACAACATCTCTAAAATTACAGTTCCCTACACAAGACACAAACAAGATTTTAATCCACTCTCTCATCCTTTCCGCGTTGACTACTGCAACTCCATCCTCTCGGGTCTCCCTAGCTGCCGTCTAGCTTCTTTACAATCCATAATGAATGTCTCTGCCAGGCTCGTCTTCCTTACACATCACTCAATCTGCTGTACCTCTCTGCCACTCCCTTCACTGGCTTCCTCTTGCCGCCAGAATTAAACACAAGGCCCTCAACTGCACTGCTCCCCCTATATTTCAGACCTGGTCTCCAGATACTCTCCCTCCCGTCCCTTTCGCTATGCTCACAATCTCCTCTTCTCCTGTTAACTCCCCACATTCCCATCTACAGGACTTCTCCAGACTGGACCCTATCTTGTGGAACTCGCTGCTTGGCTCCATAAGACTCTCCCCTAGTTTTTAAATTTTCAAACGCTCTCTAAAGACCCTACTGTTCAGGGATGCATACAACCTACACTAACCTTTCCTAGCCCCAGTTCCTCTCCTTTCTTATTCCTATTAACCCCCCTTAGCATGTAAGCCTATGAGCTCAGCTGTTTGCAGATCAGCTTCATAAGAGCTGACTACAACAGTGCAACTCTCATCAGGGCCCTCTACAAACTTGATACCTATAAATCTTATCTTGCATACCATGCCTATGTTTATAGCACTGCCAAATATGTTGGCGCTCTACAAATAACTAATAAGAATAATCACTCCCATAGATTCCAGATCTGAAACAGAGTGTGGGGGGGGGGGGAGAAAAAGAATTCTTTGGAACATTGAACAAAATAAAGCCTTGTCCTTAAACCTATCCGGTAACCCTGAGAGACTAAATTCAGAACCCAACCACCTATAACAGATTAAAACCAAGGCTCCTGAAAAAGCACAACCTGCCCCCTTACCAGGATGTCTGGATTGGAGGCAGCCCCTTCATGCTGACTTGCAAGAGGGAGTAGTTTTCTTGGATTGCTAGATCTGTTCCAATTTAAACATGACTTCCATGCAGACTTAGTAGATCCTTGTTTTTGAGAGGATAATGCAGTTTTGTTTTATCCTTATTCGGATTAAAGGAACCAAAACAAATAGAAGCTTTAAATTTACCCTTATATACTTCTTGTCCTGAGCAATAAAAGCTCTTTTACCTCTAGTCACAGTAAAAATAATAGAATGTAAACCAGAACCAAACATAATCTTTCCTTGAGAATAATGAAATAAAAAAGAATGAATTCAGAAACCATTAGGGAAAAGAAGTCTAGTTTTAATGCCCAGGCTGTCCTACACTGGCTAATCACAAGCGCAATCCTGCTAATGATCTATACAGGGGTTTTAATTTGCTCCATTTCCGACCTGGGCCGGTTCACTCCTCTTTAGATCAACCTGGTAACTCCAAGCTCCCCCACTTACCAAATTGATGCCAAACACTGAAGACTGAAGAAAGCAGCAGATGCGGGCGGAGGAACGGTGTTATGTTTTACACAACACAATGGTAAGTATTTTTTAAAAATAAGCATCTTTGTAAACTTTAATGAACTAAAGTGCCCCTGTTTTTAAGATTAATTTTTTATACTGGGCTTTAAAGGAACCCAAACTTTTTCTTTCGTGATTCAGATAGAGCATGGAATTTTAAGCAACTTTCTAATTTACTCCTATTATCAATTTTTCTTCGTTCTCTTGCTATCTTTATTTGAAAAAAGCATCTAAGCTTTTTTTTCAGTACTCTGGACAGCACTTTTTAATTGGTGTTTGAATTTATCCACCAATCAGCAAGAACAACCCAGGTGTCCCTTTAACCCCTTAATGATCAGACCATTTTTCAATTTTCTTACCCTTAAGGACAAAGGCTATTTTTACATTTCTGCTGTGTTTGTGTTTAGCTGTAATTTTCCCCTTACTCATTTACTGTACCCACACATATTATATACCGTTTGTCTCACCATTAAATGGACTTTCTAAAGATACCATTATTTTCATCATATCTTATAATTTACTATAAAAAAATATAAAATATAAGGAAAAAGTGGAGAGAAAAAAAACACACTTTTTCTAACTTTGACCCCCAAAATCGGTTACACATCTAGAACCACCAAACAACACCCATGCTAAATAGTTTCTAAATTTTGTCCTGAGTTTAGAAATACCCAATGTTTACATGTTCTTTGCTTTTTTTGCAAGTTATAGGGCAATAAAACATAATTTATGTAAGAACTTACCTGATAAATTCATTTCTTTCATATTAACAAGAGTCCATGAGCTAGTGACGTATGGGATATACATTCCTACCAGGAGGGGCAAAGTTTCCCAAACCTTAAAATGCCTATAAATACACCCCTCACCACACCCACAAATCAGTTTAACGAATAGCCAAGAAGTGGGGTGATAAGAAAAAAAGTGCGAAGCATATAAAATAAGGAATTGGAATAATTGTGCTTTATACAAAAAAATCATAACCACCACAAAAAAGGGTGGGCCTCATGGACTCTTGTTAATATGAAAGAAATGAATTTATCAGGTAAGTTCTTACATAAATTATGTTTTCTTTCATGTAATTAACAAGAGTCCATGAGCTAGTGACGTATGGGATAATGACTACCCAAGATGTGGATCTTTCCACACAAGAGTCACTAGAGAGGGAGGGATAAAATAAAGACAGCCAATTCCTGCTGAAAATAATCCACACCCAAAATAAAGTTTAACAAAAAACATAAGCAGAAGATTCAAACTGAAACCGCTACCTGAAGAACTTTTCTACCAAAAACTGCTTCAGAAGAAGAAAATACATCAAAATGGTAGAATTTAGTAAAAGTATGCAAAGAGGACCAAGTTGCTGCTTTGCAGATCTGGTCAACCGAAGCTTCATTCCTAAACGCCCAGGAAGTAGATACTGACCTAGTAGAATGAGCTGTAATTCTTTGAGGCGGAATTTTACCCGACTCAACATAGGCAAGATGAATTAAAGATTTCAACCAAGATGCCAAAGAAATGGCAGAAGCTTTCTGGCCTTTCCTAGAACCGGAAAAGATAACAAATAGACTAGAAGTCTTACGGAAAGATTTCGTAGCTTCAACATAATATTTCAAAGCTCTAACAACATCCAAAGAATGCAATGATTTCTCCTTAGAATTCTTAGGATTAGGACATAATGAAGGAACCACAATTTCTCTACTAATGTTGTTGGAATTCACAACTTTAGGTAAAAATTCAAAAGAAGTTCGCAACACCGCCTTATCCTGATGAAAAATCAGAAAAGGAGACTCACACGAAAGAGCAGATAATTCAGAAACTCTTCTAGCAGAAGAGATGGCCAAAAGGAACAAAACTTTCCAAGAAAGTAATTTAATGTCCAATGAATGCATAGGTTCAAACGGAGGAGCTTGAAGAGCTCCCAGAACCAAATTCAAACTCCAAGGAGGAGAAATTGACTTAATGACAGGTTTTATACGAACCAAAGCTTGTACAAAACAATGAATATCAGGAAGAATAGCAATCTTTCTGTGAAAAAGAACAGAAAGAGCGGAGATTTGTCCTTTCAAAGAACTTGCGGACAAACCCTTATCTAAACCATCCTGAAGAAACTGTAAAATTCTCGGTATTCTAAAAGAATGCCAAGAAAAATGATGAGAAAGACACCAAGAAATATAAGTCTTCCAGACTCTATAATATATCTCTCGAGATACAGATTTACGAGCCTGTAACATAGTATTAATCACGGAGTCAGAGAAACCTCTATGACCAAGAATCAAGCGTTCAATCTCCATACCTTTAAATTTAAGGATTTCAGATCCGGATGGAAAAAAGGACCTTGTGACAGAAGGTCTGGTCTTAACGGAAGAGTCCATGGCTGGCAAGATGCCATCCGGACAAGATCCGCATACCAAAACCTGTGAGGCCATGCCGGAGCTATTAGCAGAACAAACGAGCATTCCCTCAGAATCTTGGAGATTACTCTTGGAAGAAGAACTAGAGGCGGAAAGATATAGGCAGGATGATACTTCCAAGGAAGTGATAATGCATCCACTGCCTCCGCCTGAGGATCCCGGGATCTGGACAGATACCTGGGAAGTTTCTTGTTTAGATGAGAGGCCATCAGATCTATCTCTGGGAGCCCCCACAATTGAACAATCTGAAGAAATACCTCTGGGTGAAGAGACCATTCGCCCGGATGCAACGTTTGGCGACTGAGATAATCCGCTTCCCAATTGTCTACACCTGGGATATGAACCGCAGAGATTAGACAGGAGCTGGATTCCGCCCAAACCAAAATTCGAGATACTTCTTTCATAGCCAGAGGACTGTGAGTCCCTCCTTGATGATTGATGTATGCCACAGTTGTGACATTGTCTGTCTGAAAACAAATGAACGATTCTCTCTTCAGAAGAGGCCAAAACTGAAGAGCTCTGAAAACTGCACGGAGTTCCAAGATATTGATCGGTAATCTCACCTCCTGAGATTCCCAAACTCCTTGTGCCGTCAGAGATCCCCACACAGCTCCCCAACCTGTGAGACTTGCATCTGTTGAAATTACAGTCCAGGTCGGAAGAACAAAAGAAGCCCCCTGAATTAAACGATGGTGATCTGTCCACCACGTTAGAGAGTGCCGAACAATCGGTTTTAAAGATATTAATTGATATATCTTCGTGTAATCCCTGCACCATTGGTTCAGCATACAGAGCTGAAGAGGTCGCATGTGAAAACGAGCAAAGGGGATCGCGTCCGATGCAGCAGTCATAAGACCTAGAATTTCCATGCATAAGGCTACCGAAGGGAATGATTGAGACTGAAGGTTTCGACAGGCTGTAATCAATTTTAGACGTCTCTTGTCTGTTAAAGACAAAGTCATGGACACTGAATCTATCTGGAAACCCAGAAAGGTTACCCTTGTTTGAGGAATCAAAGAACTTTTTGGTAAATTGATCCTCCAACCATGATCTTGAAGAAACAACACAAGTCGATTCGTATGAGACTCTGCTAAATGTAAAGACGGAGCAAGTACCAAGATATCGTCCAAATAAGGAAATACCACAATACCCTGTTCTCTGATTACAGACAGAAGGGCACCGAGAATCTTTGTGAAAATTCTTGGAGCTGTAGCAAGGCCAAACGGTAGAGCCACAAATTGGTAATGCTTGTCTAGAAAAGAGAATCTCAGGAACTGATGATGATCTGGATGAATCGGAATATGCAGATATGCATCCTGTAAATCTATTGTGGACATATAATTCCCTTGCTGAACAAAAGGCAATATAGTCCTTACAGTTACCATCTTGAACGTTGGTATCCTTACATAACGATTCAATAATTTTAGATCCAGAACTGGTCTGAAGGAATTCTCCTTCTTTGGTACAATGAAGAGATTTGAATAAAACCCCATCCCCTGTTCCGGAACTGGAACTGGCATAATTACTCCAGCCAACTCTAGATCTGAAACACAATTCAGAAATGCTTGAGCTTTCACTGGATTTACTGGGACATGGGAAAGAAAAAATCTCTTTGCAGGAGGTCTCATCTTGAAACCAATTCTGTACCCTTCTGAAACAATGTTCTGAATCCAAAGACTGTGAACAGAATTGATCCAAATTTCTTTGAAAAAACGTAACCTGCCCCCTACCAGCTGAACTGGAATGAGGGCCGTACCTTCATGTGAACTTAGAAGCAGGCTTTGCCTTTCTAGCAGGCTTGGATTTATTCCAGACTGGAGATGGTTTCCAAACTGAAACTGCTCCTGAGGATGAAGGATCAGGCTTTTGTTCTTTGTTGAAACGAAAGGAACGAAAACGATTGTTAGCCCTGTTTTTACCTTTAGACTTTTTATCCTGTGGTAAAAAAGTTCCTTTCCCACCAGTAACAGTTGAAATAATAGAATCCAACTGAGAACCAAATAATTTGTTTCCCTGGAAAGAAATGGAAAGTAGAGTTGATTTAGAAGCCATATCAGCATTCCAAGTCTTAAGCCATAAAGCTCTTCTGGCTAAGATAGCCAGAGACATAAATCTAACATCAACTCTAATAATATCAAAAATGGCATCACAGATGAAATTATTAGCATGCTGGAGAAGAATAATAATATCATGAGAATCACGATTTGTTACTTGTTGCGCTAGAGTTTCCAACCAAAAAGTTGAAGCTGCAGCAACATCAGCCAATGATATAGCAGGTCTAAGAAGATTACCTGAACATAGATAAGCTTTTCTTAGAAAAGATTCAATTTTTCTATCTAAAGGATCCTTAAACGAGGTACCATCTGACGTAGGAATGGTAGTACGTTTAGCAAGGGTAGAAATAGCCCCATCAACTTTAGGGATTTTGTCCCAAAATTCTAACCTGTCAGGCGGAACAGGATATAATTGCTTAAAACGTTTAGAAGGAGTAAATGAATTACCCAATTTATCCCATTCCTTAGCAATTACTGCAGAAATAGCATTAGGAACAGGAAAGACTTCTGGAATAACCGCAGGAGCTTTAAAAACCTTATCCAAACGTATAGAATTAGTATCAAGAGGACTAGAATCCTCTATTTCTAAAGCAATTAGTACTTCTTTAAGTAAAGAGCGAATAAATTCCATCTTAAATAAATATGAAGATTTATCAGCATCAATCTCTGAGACAGAATCCTCTGAACCAGAAGAGTCCAAAGAATCAGAATGATGGTGTTCATTTAAAAATTCATCTGTAGAGAGAGAAGATTTAAAAGACTTTTTACGTTTACTAGAAGGAGAAATAACAGACAAAGCCTTCTTTATGGATTCAGAAACAAAATCTCTTATGTTATCAGGAACATTCTGCACCTTAGATGTTGAGGGAACTGCAACAGGCAATGGTACATCACTAAAGGAAATATTATCTGCTTTAACAAGTTTGTCATGACAATTATTACAAACAACAGCTGGAGGAATAGCTACCAAAAGTTTACAGCAGATACACTTAGCTTTGGTAGATCCAGCAGGCAGTGGTTTTCCTGTAGTATCTTCTGGCTCAGATGCAACGTGAGACATCTTGCAATATGTAAGAGAAAAAACAACATATAAAGCAAAATAGATCAAATTCCTTATAAGACAGTTTCAGGAATGGGAAAAAAATGCCAAACATCAAGCTTCTAGCAACCAGAAGCAAATGAAAAATGAGACTGAAATAATGTGGAGACAAAAGCGACGCCCATATTTTTTTGCGCCAAATAAGACGCCCACATTATTTGGCGCCTAAATGCTTTTGGCGCCAAAAATGACGCCACATCCGGAACGCCGACATTTTTGGCGCAAAATAACGTCAAAAATGACGCAACTTCCGGCGACACGTATGACGCCGGAAACGGAAAAGAATTTTTGCGCCAAAAAAGTCCGCGCCAAGAATGACGCAATAAAATGAAGCATTTTCAGCCCCCGCGAGCCTAACAGCCCACAGGGAAAAAAGTCCAATTTTTGAGGTAAGAAAAAATATGATAATTTAAAGCATAATCCCAAATATGAAACTGACTGTCTGGAAATAAGGAAAGTTGAACATTCTGAGTCAAGGCAAATAAATGTTTGAATACATATATTTAGAACTTTATAAATAAAGTGCCCAACCATAGCTTAGAGTGTCACAGAAAATAAGACTTACTTACCCCAGGACACTCATCTACATGTTTGTAGAAAGCCAAACCAGTACTGAAACGAGAATCAGTAGAGGAAATGGTAAATATAAGAGTATATCGTCGATCTGAAAAGGGAGGTAAGAGATGAATCTCTACGACCGATAACAGAGAACCTTATGAAATAGACCCCGTAGAAGGAGATCACTGCATTCAATAGGCAATACTCTCCTCACATCCCTCTGACATTCACTGCACGCTGAGAGGAAAACCGCTCCAACTTGCTGCGGAGCGCATATCAACGTAGAATCTAGCACAAACTTACTTCACCACCTCCCTTGGAGGCAAAGTTTGTAAAACTGATTTGTGGGTGTGGTGAGGGGTGTATTTATAGGCATTTTAAGGTTTGGGAAACTTTGCCCCTCCTGGTAGGAATGTATATCCCATACGTCACTAGCTCATGGACTCTTGTTAATTACATGAAAGAAATACAAGTAGCACTTTGCTATTTCCATACCACTTTTTTTTTTTTAATTAGCGCTAGTTACATTGGAACCCTGATATCTGTCAGGAATACCTGAATATCCCTTGACATGTATATATATTTATTTTAGAAGACAACCCAAAGTATTGATCTAGACCCATTTTGGTATTTTTCATGCCACCATTTCATCGCCAAATGCGATCAAATAAAAAAAAAAGTTCACTTTTTCACAAATTTTGTCACAAACTTTAGGTTTCTCACTGAAATTATTTACAAACAGCTTCTGCAATTATGGCACAAATGGTTGTAAATGCTTCTCTGGGATCCCCTTTGTTCAGAAATAGCAGACATATGGCTTTGGGGTTGCTTTTTGGTAATTAGAAGGCCGCTAAATTCCGCTGCGCACCACACATGTTTTATGCCCAGCAGTGAAGGGGTTAATTAGGGAGCTTGTAGGTTTAATGTTAGCTTTAGTGTGGTGTAGTAGACAACCCCAAGTATTGATCTAGGCCCATTTTGGTATATTTCACGCCCCCATTTCACCGCCAAATGGGAGCAAATAAAAAAAAAAAAAAACTTTACATTTTTTCACAATTTTAGGTTTCTCACTGAAATTATTTACAAACAGCTTGTGCTATTATGGCACAAATTATTGTAAAAGCTTCTCTGGGATCCCCTTTGTTCAGAAATAACAGACTTATATGGCTTTGGCGTTGCTTTTTGGTAATAAGAAGGCCGCTAAATGCTACTGCGCACCACACATGAATTATGCCCAGCAATGAAGGGGTTAATTAGGTAGCTTGTAGGGAGCTTGCAGGGTTAATATTAGCTTTAGTGTAGAGATCAGCCTCCCACATGACATCCCACCCCCTGATCCCTCCCAAACAGCTCTCTTCCCTCACCCACCCCACAATTGTCCCCGCCATCTTAAGTACTGGCAGAAAGTCTGCCAGTACTAAATAAAAGTTTTTTGTTTTTTTTTTAATAATAATAAAAAAATAAAAATATTTTAACTGTGATGAACCCCTGCCATAGCCCCCCAACCTCTCTGACCCCCCCCCCACCAGCTCTCTAAACCTCTCCCCTACCTAATTGCCGCCATCTTGGGTACCGGCAGCTGTCTGCCAGTACTAAGTTTGCCCCCAAAAACAAAAGTATTTTTTTTTTCTTTTGAACTTTAAACTTTTTCTGTAGTGTAGAACCCCCCCCCACACAATACCCCCATCCCCCTCCCAGATCCTTTTATATTTTATTTCTTTTACAATATACGATGAGTCCACGGATTTCATCCTTACTTGTGGGATATCGCCTCCTGGTCAGCAGGAGGAGGCAAAGAGCAACACAGCAGAGCTGTATTATATAGCTCCTCCCTTCCCTCCCACCCCAGTCATTCTCTTTGCCCGTGTTAGTGATAGGAAGAGGTAAAGTGAGGTGTTAGTTTAGATTCTTCAATCAAGAGTCTATTTTTAAAATGGTACCTGTGAGTGTTATTTTACTATAGGGTGTAACTGTATTCCTTGTCAACCTCTAGAGTAGAGCTACAGGTGGCTTTAAAGCAATGGGAACTGGTGTGATTACTCTTACTGTGCCTCCCATACTAGTGCTGCCCTGCTGTTGATGGTCTTAGCAGATATTAACTAAGGCCCTTCTCTGTTCACAGAGCTGCAGGAGGAAGAAGACCTCTTGATACTGTGAGACTCGTCATGCTGTCGCTCAGCATTGAGGTAAGTGCAGTCTTTCATTTCTGGCGCTTTGGGCATATCTCAGAATTGGCTGTACTCTTCTCATCTCTTGGGATCTATGGGCTCCTAGTAAGGGCTTCCCTATTTACAGAGTGTATGGGTTCTCATGGGGTCTATGTTAACCAACACGGCTTATTATGTGTTTAGATGGTGCTGGACGTTATCAATGCACTTGAGACACTGTTAATATTTAACTATACACTTTATTGGGTTTCATAAGACAGAGACTCCTTTGGAGCGGCTGTTAGATGCAAAGTGTGTTTTGGGCTGACTCTGGGAATATATGTTGCCGGAGTCTGGTTAATGGTCTCCGGTTTTGCGGCTTGTGTTTCACTTTTTTTTCCCATGGTTTTTTTGGGGTGTGCAACGCCCACGATGGGCGGAGTTTTACTTGGCGCGCTTTACTAGTTTTTCAGCGCAGTACTCTATTCTTCCGGAAGTCACCGGCTGTTAGTGAAGCATCGCAAGTGACGTCTCGACCTCATGGTTTGAAGTTAAAGCAAGTGGTTTTAGGCTCAGCTCCGGATTGTTCCTAGGAGTGGTCGGGGGACCGTGGGGGCAGGTAGGCGCCTCAGCAGAGCTGTTGAGGCGAGTTGCTGTTGGTAACAAAAAAAAATTTCTTCTGCAGTTCAGTTATAACTATTTGCAGTGCAGCAGAAAAATGGTCGTCATTTTATTCCTTAAAGAGACAGTGTCTTGTCAGGTTCACTTTCTACTGACAACTTTTTTTATACATTAATTCTGAATTTTCCTGCCTTCTGTTAGCATGGATTCAGATGACATCCAGGCTGCAACTTGCTCTATGTGTTTAGATGCCACTGTGGAACCTCCAGTTCCTTTTTTTCCCTCATGTTGTGAGAGGGCCTTAAATTATAGGGACATTTTTTTTGATAAACCTTTGCCTAAGGCAAATGCTTCTCAGGAGTCTATAGAAGAGATGCAAGGTATGCCGCAGCTTTCTCCCGAAGCGTCACAGCCCTTAACGCCCGCGCAAGCAGGGTCATGTATTACCCCAGTGTCTGCAGAATTTACATTAAAAGACATTGCTGCGGTGATGTGCTCTACACTTTCTGATGTATTATCCAGCCTTCCTATATCACACGGCAAGCGTACAAGAAGGGACACCTATGTAGGCAATTCTGCCCCTGATAGTATGTTGGCGATTGCGGATGTACCCTCCCGGGGTTCTGAGTTGGAAAGTACGGAGGTGCTATCGGAGGGTGAACTCTCTGAAACAGGGAGTGCTTTGCCCTTGACTGATCCTGATGTGGTTTCCTTCAGGTTTAAGCTTGAACACCGCCGTTTATTACTGAGGGAGGTGTTGGTTACTTTGGATGACTGTGACTCAATAGTAGTACCGCCAGAGAAATTAAGTAAGTTAGACAGATACTTGGAAGTTCCTTCTTACTCAGATGTCTTTGCAGTTCCTAAAAGGACTTCAGAGATTATTGCAAAGGAATGGGAAAGACCAGGCATTCCCTTTTCCCCTTCGTCTGTGTTTAAAAAGATGTATCCTATAGCCAACACTATTAGGGATTCTTGGCAAACGGTCCCTAAAGTAGAGGGAGCCATTTCTACCCTGGCCAAATGGACTACTATTCCTATCGAGGATAGTTGTGCCTTTAAGGACCCTATGGATAAGAAGTTGGAGGGTCTCCTCAAGAAGGTTTACGTTCACCAGGGATTCCTTTTGCAACCGGCGGCCTGCATTGTTACAGTGACCAGTGCGGCTGCTTACTGGTTTGATGCTCTAGAAGAGTCTCTTGAGACAGAGACTCCCTTGAAAGAGATACAGGATCGGATTAAAGCTCTTAAGTTAGCTAATTTGTTTATTACAGATGCTTCTCTGCAGATTACTAAATTGGCGGCTAAGAGTTCGAGCTTTGCCATCTTAGCGCATCGGGCTTTATGGTTAAAGTCTTGGTCTGCGGATGTGTCATCCAAGTCTAAGCTTTTGGATATTCCTTACAAGGGGAAGACCCTGTTCGGGCCTGACTTGAAGGAAATTATTTCAGACATAACGGGAGGCAAGGGTCATCTCCTCCCTCAGGATAAAAAGTCCAAACAGAGAGGGTGACGGAGTAACTTTCGTTCCTTTTGAAATTTAAAGGGGGTTCCCTCTTCCGCTAAACAGGAAGGGAATTATTCACAAACCAAGTCCACTTGGAGACCCAACCAGTCTTGGAACAAGGGTAAACAATCCAAGAAGCCAGCTGCCACTACAAAGTCAGCATGAAGGGTCGGCCCCCGATCCGGGACCGGATCTAGTAGGGGCAGACTTTCTCTCTTTGTCCAGGCTTGGATAAGAGACGGTCAGGATCCCTAGACACTAGAAATTGTGTCTCAGGGGTATCAGTTGGAGTTCAAAAATTCCTTCCCCAGAGGAAGGTTGCTTCTTTCATGATTATCTGCAGACCAGATAAAAATAGAGACGTTCTTACGCTGTGTAGGAGACCTCTCCTCCATGGGAGTAATATGTCCCGTTCCTATACAAGAACAGGGACAGGAGTTTTATTCAAATCTGTTTGTAGTTCCCAAAAAGGAGGGAACATTCTGACCTATTTTAGATCTCAAAAGTCTGAACAAATTTCTCAAAGTTCCAGCCTTCAAGATTGAAACTAATCGTACCATTCTTCCATTGATCCAGGAGGGTCAATTTATGGCTACCGTGGATCTAAATGATGCATATCTTCATGTTCCTATCCACAGGGATCATCACAAGTTCCTGAGATGTGCCTTTCTGGACAAACATTTTCAGTTCGTGACTGTTCCTTTTGGTCTGGCCACAGCACCCAGAATTTTCACAAAGGTTCTAGGGTCTCTGCTGGCAGTTCTAAGACCTCGGGGTATTGCCGTGGCACCTTATCTAGATGATATTCTGATCCAGGCATCATCTTATCAGCTAGCAAAGTCTCATACCTTGTTCTCTCCTTCCTGAGGACTCACGGGTGGAGGATAAATCTGGGAAAAGTTCGCTAATTCCACAAACAAGAGTGCCCTTCTTGGGAACTCTAATCGACTCTATATCTCCTCCAATTCATCTAGATCAGGAGACGAGGGACTCTCTTCTATGGTGGTTGTTGCTGGATCATCTATCCCAGGGGACATGCTTCCGCAGACCCTCATGGGTGATAGTGACGACGGACGCCAGCCTACTAGGCTGGAGAGCAGTCTGGAACTCCCTGAGGGCTCAGGGTGTATGGACTCAGGCAGAGTCTCTCCTTCCAATCAATATACTAGAGTTAAGAGCTATTTTCAATGCGCTTCAGGCTTGGCCTCAGTTGACTTCGGCTCAATTCATCAGGTTCCAGTCGGACAACATAACGACGGTTGTAAAGATGAAATAGAAAGAGAAGGCGCCACCATAGTGTAGGGTCAAAAGTATTCAGATATTATTCCCCACTTCAAATGCCCGTACTTACAGGATTTCCAAGCACTATTAAAGTGCTATATGCATAGTCTGGGTTCTCACAGTCACCCAGTCGACTGTTCCAAGGGGTGATTATACAGCTCCTCCGGTCCCTCTGGTAAATCTTTTCACTGTATCCATGAAGCCGCAAACTCCTCTGGATGTCAGTGTAGTATATCTGACAAACACGTATGCGGTATATTCTTAGATATAAGTGTAACCACAATTACCTCTGTAAGTCGGTATGGACCGACAAACACAAAAGTGGTATATAACTTGGTTAAAAACAGAATGTGGAAAGATAAAAGTCCGTGGCTAGTCAAATATTGCTAAAAAATATAAGACTTTATTTAAAAACAAAGAAGTTACGACATTTCACGGTATCAAACCATTTTATCAAGTCTTGGTTTGGATACAGTGAAAAGCTTTACCAGAGGGACCGGAGGAGCTGTATAATCAATCACCCCTTGGAACAGTCGACTGGGTGACTGTGAGAACCCAGACTACGCATATAGCACTTTAATAGTGCTTGGAAATCCTGTAGGTACGGGCATTTGAAGTGGTGATAATATCTGAATACTTTTGACCCTACACTATGGTGGCGCCTTCTCTTTCTATTTCATCTTTACATCTGTAGGAGTGTTATCCAACGAATTCCAGGAGAAGCAGCTTGCCACGATCTTCAGTTTTAAGGAACTCTCACCTATACATTTTCCTCTGTCTATGAGACAACGGACTAACGGAGGATTCGTCATTTAGACTGATAAGTGTATCTCTATATGTAATATATTGCATGATTTATATCAATATCGCATTTGTCAGTATAGCACCTGTTGGACTATACTTGCCGCATTTACTGAAGTGTTTTTTACACCACTTTATATTTTAGGTGTTATACACTATATTATACCATTTTTTCTTAGGTGTTTTATATATCACTTTTGTATTTAGGTGCTACACACCACTGTCTATATAAATTTTACTTATATCACTATTGATATCATATATACTTATGACTTTTAACTATACACTTTAATAATTATCACTTGGAGAATACCCACTTGGTAATCCAGTGTTCACACTGATTTACACCAACACTGGGTGTATTAGATTTGTTTATTATACTTTTGTTAGGCGCATCCGATTTAACATTTTTGTTAATAGTATTGTTAATAACGACGGTTGCTTATGTCAATCATCAGGGAGGAACCAGGAGTTCCTTGGCGATGACAGAAGTAGCCAAAATAATACAGTGGGCGGAGTCTCACTCTTGCCATCTGTCGGCAATCTACATTCCAGGGGTGGAAAACTGGGAAGCAGATTTTCTGAGCATACAGACGTTTTATCCGGGAGAATGGGAACTCCATCCGGAAGTGTTCTCTGCCCTGATTCTGAGATGGGGCAGGCCAGAATTAGATCTCATGGCATCTCGTCAGAATGCCAAGCTTCTGAAACACGGGTCCAGGTCCAGGGATCCTCGGGCCGAGCTGATAGATGCCTTGGTCGTTCAGCCTAGCTTATGTGTTCCCTCCATTTGCTCTCCTTCCCCGGGTGATTGCTCGAGTCAAACAGGAGAGGGCATCGGTGATCCTCATCGCTCCTGCGTGGCCTCGCAGGACTTGGTATGCCGATCTGGTGGACATGTCATCTCAGCCACCATGGAAGCTTCCATTGCGGAAAAACCTAATTCAGGGACCCTTCCATCATCCGAATCTAGTTTCTCTACAGCTAACTGCTTGGATATTGAACACTTGATTTTATCTAAGTGAGGGTTTTCTGATTCGGTCATAGATACTTTGATTCAGGCTCGTAAGCCTGTTACTAGAAGAATTTGCCATAAGATATGGCGTAAATATCTTTATTGGTGCGAATCCAAGGGCTACTCATGGATTCCCAGGATTATGATTTTGTCTTTTCTCCAAGACGGATTGGAGAAAGGGTTGTCAGCAAGTTCCTTAAAGGGACAGATTTCTGCTTTATTTTGTTACACAAGCGTCTGGCAGATGTTCAATCTTTTTGTCAGGCTCTAACTAGAATCAGGCCTGTGTTTAGACCAATTGCTCCTACTTGGAGTTTGAATTTAGTTCTTACAGTTCTTCAAGGGGTTCCGTTTGAACCTATGCATTCCATAGATATTAAGTTATTATCTTGGAAAGTTTTATTTTTGGTTGCTATTTCTTCTGCCCGCAGAGTATCTGAGCTTTCGGCATTACAATGTGATTCTCATCTTATTTTCCATTCGGATAAGGTGGTGTTACGTACCAAACCTGGTTTTCTTCCTAAGGTTGTTTCAAATAAAAATATTAATCAGGAAATTGTTGTTCCTTCCTTGTGTCCTAATCCTACTTCTAAGAAGGAGCGGCTGTTACATAATTTGGACGTGGTCCATGCTTTGAAGTTTTACTTGCAGGCAACTAAGGATTTTCGTCAATCGTCTTCCCTGTTTGTTGCGTTTTCTGGGAAGCGTAGGGGTCAGAAAGCTACGGCTATCTCTCTCTCTCATTTTGGCTGAAGAGTATTATCCGTTTTGCATATGAGACTGCTGGACAGCAGCCTCCTGAACAAATTACAGCTCATTCCACTAGGGCTGTGGCTTCCTCATGGACATTAAATTATGCTTCTGTTGAACAGATTTGCAAAGCTGCAACTTGGTCGTCTCTTCACACTTTATCCAAATTCGATACTTTTGCCTCGTCGGAGGCTGTTTTTGGGAGAAAAGTTCTTCAAGCAGTGGTGCCTTCCGTTTAGGTGCCCTGTCTTGTCCCTCCCTTTTCATCCGTGTACTATAGCTTTGGTATTGTATCCCACAAGTAAGGATGAAATCCGTGGACTCATTGTATCTTGTAAAAGAAAAGGAAATTTATTCTTACCTGATAAATTTGTTTCTTTTACGATGAGTCCACGGCCCACCCTGTTCTTATAAGACAGGTCTTTAATGTTGTTAAACTTCAGTCACCTCTGCACCTTGGCTTTTTCTTTCTTTTCCTAACTTCAGTCGAATGACTGGAGTGGGAGGGAAGGGAGGAGAAATAAATATATATATATATATATATATTTATTTATATATTTATATATATATTATACATACATACATATATACACAAACATACACACACACACAGCTCTGCTGTGGTGCTCTTTGCCTCCTCATGCTGACCAGGAGGCGATATCCCACAAGGATGAAATCCGTGGACTCATCGTATCGTAAAAGAAACAAATTTATCAAGTAAGAATAAATTTCCTTTTTTTAAAAAAAAAAAAAAAAACTTTTCCCCCCTCTCCCTCCTCATTGGTGTCAGTGGCTAATGCGTGCATGCCCCCTGCACCTGGCGTGCACATTGCTCTTACAGGAACCGGATGCCGGGGTAGCGATGGGCCGCCCACCCGCCTCCCTGCTACGATCCCACCCACCAACGAACGGCACCATCGCTACCGGTGCAGAGAGGGCCACAGAGTGGCTCTCTCTGCATCTGAGTCTTGTAAAAAGGTATTGCAGGATGCCTCCATATCGAGGCATCACTGCAATACCCCGAGAGCTGCTGAAAGCGATTGCGATCGCTTCCAGCACTCTGTTAGACAACTGACGTACCAGGTACGTCTATTTTCATTAACTGTTCGTTTTTGCATGACGTACCTGGTACGTCAGTTGTCATTAAGGGGTTAATTCATTAAAGTTTACAATCACTTAATAAAAATATACAATATTTAATGCTTTTTGCTTCCAAGTACTGTGCATTTTCTATGGAAATAAGCTTCACCAAGCAGCAAAATCAAACCTATCTTCTGCTGTCCAAAAATGGTATGTTCTTTGCATAAATGTTTTGAAAATGATCCATTTATATAGCCCATCTGGGAGTGTTTTTGTAACAATGTATAGTTTGGCTTATTATTATATAACGTGCTGATTTTCAGACTCCTAACCAAGCCTCAAAGTATCAGATGTAGACCCAGGTCTACAGATTACTACTGCTCTTGATTGTGTAATATGTCTTCATATGTAGGGAAGGGGGGGAAGTGTCTGCTCTTCCCAATTTCTCAGCCTAACCTCATCAACAGTGCTAAACTTGGAGCTTCTAAGTAAGTTTATAAAAAGGTTTTATACTGGATTTTTAGATCAGTATCTGTGCATATTCTTCTTTATAGTAGTGTCTATAACATGCAGTTATATGACAATTGGTGTACACTGTCCCTTTAAATGGGATATAATACTCAGGGCTTTTTTGTGCGAGTACTCACTGGTACTGAGTACCCCCACCTCTGTCAACTTATAACAGGTAATATTTGTAATGATTATGTAAATAAAATGTATTTTGCAGCCCCCTCTTGTGAAAATGAAACATTGTAAATAATGAAGTCCCTTTGCTTTTCTTAAAGTTACTGAGCAGAATATAATAACATAATTTATGTAAGAACTTACCTGATAAATTCATTTCTTTCATATTAACAAGAGTCCATGAGCTAGTGACGTATGGGATATACATTCCTACCAGGAGGGGCAAAGTTTCCCAAACCTTAAAATGCCTACAAATACACCCCTCACCACACCCACAAATCAGTTTAACGAATAGCCAAGAAGTGGGGTGATAAGAAAAAAAGTGCGAAGCATATAAAATAAGGAATTGGAATAATTGTGCTTTATACAAAAAAATCATAACCACCACAAAAAGGGTGGGCCTCATGGACTCTTGTTAATATGAAAGAAATGAATTTATCAGGTAAGTTCTTACATAAATTATGTTTTCTTTCATGTAATTAACAAGAGTCCATGAGCTAGTGACGTATGGGATAATGACTACCCAAGATGTGGATCTTTCCACACAAGAGTCACTAGAGAGGGAGGGATAAAATAAAGACAGCCAATTCCTGCTGAAAATAATCCACACCCAAAATAAAGTTTAACAAAAAACATAAGCAGAAGATTCAAACTGAAACCGCTGCCTGAAGAACTTTTCTACCAAAAACTGCTTCAGAAGAAGAAAATACATCAAAATGGTAGAATTTAGTAAAAGTATGCAAAGAGGACCAAGTTGCTGCTTTGCAGATCTGGTCAACCGAAGCTTCATTCCTAAACGCCCAGGAAGTAGAAACTGACCTAGTAGAATGAGCTGTAATTCTTTGAGGCGGAATTTTACCCGACTCAACATAGGCAAGATGAATTAAAGATTTCAACCAAGATGCCAAAGAAATGGCAGAAGCTTTCTGGCCTTTCCTAGAACCGGAAAAGATAACAAATAGACTAGAAGTCTTACGGAAAGATTTCGTAGCTTCAACATAATATTTCAAAGCTCTAACAACATCCAAAGAATGCAATGATTTCTCCTTAGAATTCTTAGGATTAGGACATAATGAAGGAACCACAATTTCTCTACTAATGTTGTTGGAATTCACAACTTTAGGTAAAAATTCAAAAGAAGTTCGCAACACCGCCTTATCCTGATGAAAAATCAGAAAAGGAGACTCACACGAAAGAGCAGATAATTCAGAAACTCTTCTAGCAGAAGAGATGGCCAAAAGGAACAAAACTTTCCAAGAAAGTAATTTAATGTCCAATGAATGCATAGGTTCAAACGGAGGAGCTTGAAGAGCTCCCAAAACCAAATTCAAACTCCATGGAGGAGAAATTGACTTAATGACAGGTTTTATACGAACCAAAGCTTGTACAAAACAATGAATATCAGGAAGAATAGCAATCTTTCTGTGAAAAAGAACAGAAAGAGCGGAGATTTGTCCTTTCAAAGAACTCGCGGACAAACCCTTATCTAAACCATCCTGAAGAAACTGTAAAATTCTCGGTATTCTAAAAGAATGCCAAGAAAAATGATGAGAAAGACACCAAGAAATATAAGTCTTCCAGACTCTATAATATATCTCTCGAGATACAGATTTACGAGCCTGTAACATAGTATTAATCACGGAGTCAGAGAAACCTCTATGACCAAGAATCAAGCGTTCAATCTCCATACCTTTAAATTTAAGGATTTCAGATCCGGATGGAAAAAAGGACCTTGAGACAGAAGGTCTGGTCTTAACGGAAGAGTCCATGGTTGGCAAGATGCCATCCGGACAAGATCCGCATACCAAAACCTGTGAGGCCATGCCGGAGCTATTAGCAGAACAAACGAGCATTCCCTCAGAATCTTGGAGATTACTCTTGGAAGAAGAACTAGAGGCGGAAAGATATAGGCAGGATGATACTTCCAAGGAAGTGATAATGCATCCACTGCCTCCGCCTGAGGATCCCGGGATCTGGACAGATACCTGGGAAGTTTCTTGTTTAGATGAGAGGCCATCAGATCTATCTCTGGGAGCCCCCACAATTGAACAATCTGAAGAAATACCTCTGGGTGAAGAGACCATTCGCCCGGATGCAACGTTTGGCGACTGAGATAATCCGCTTCCCAATTGTCTACACCTGGGATATGAACCGCAGAGATTAGACAGGAGCTGGATTCCGCCCAAACCAAAATTCGAGATACTTCTTTCATAGCCAGAGGACTGTGAGTCCCTCCTTGATGATTGATGTATGCCACAGTTGTGACATTGTCTGTCTGAAAACAAATGAACGATTCTCTCTTCAGAAGAGGCCAAAACTGAAGAGCTCTGAAAACTGCACGGAGTTCCAAGATATTGATCGTAATCTCACCTCCTGAGATTCCCAAACTCCTTGTGCCGTCAGAGATCCCCACACAGCTCCCCAACCTGTGAGACTTGCATCTGTTGAAATTACAGTCCAGGTCGGAAGAACAAAAGAAGCCCCCTGAATTAAACGATGGTGATCTGTCCACCACGTTAGAGAGTGCCGAACAATCGGTTTTAAAGATATTAATTGATATATCTTCGTGTAATCCCTGCACCATTGGTTCAGCATACAGAGCTGAAGAGGTCGCATGTGAAAACGAGCAAAGGGGATCGCGTCCGATGCAGCAGTCATAAGACCTAGAATTTCCATGCATAAGGCTACCGAAGGGAATGATTGAGACTGAAGGTTTCGACAGGCTGTAATCAATTTTAGACGTCTCTTGTCTGTTAAAGACAAAGTCATGGACACTGAATCTATCTGGAAACCCAGAAAGGTTACCCTTGTTTGAGGAATCAAAGAACTTTTTGGTAAATTGATCCTCCAACCATGATCTTGAAGAAACAACACAAGTCGATTCGTATGAGACTCTGCTAAATGTAAAGACGGAGCAAGTACCAAGATATCGTCCAAATAAGGAAATACCACAATACCCTGTTCTCTGATTACAGACAGAAGGGCACCGAGAATCTTTGTGAAAATTCTTGGAGCTGTAGCAAGGCCAAACGGTAGAGCCACAAATTGGTAATGCTTGTCTAGAAAAGAGAATCTCAGGAACTGATAATGATCTGGATGAATCGGAATATGCAGATATGCATCCTGTAAATCTATTGTGGACATATAATTCCCTTGCTGAACAAAAGGCAATATAGTCCTTACAGTTACCATCTTGAACGTTGGTATCCTTACATAACGATTCAATAATTTTAGATCCAGAACTGGTCTGAAGGAATTCTCCTTCTTTGGTACAATGAAGAGATTTGAATAAAACCCCATCCCCTGTTCCGGAACTGGAACTGGCATAATTACTCCAGCCAACTCTAGATCTGAAACACAATTCAGAAATGCTTGAGCTTTCACTGGATTTACTGGGACATGGGAAAGAAAAAATCTCTTTGCAGGAGGTCTCATCTTGAAACCAATTCTGTACCCTTCTGAAACAATGTTCTGAATCCAAAGATTGTGAACAGAACTGATCCAAATTTCTTTGAAAAAACGTAACCTGCCCCCTACCAGCTGAACTGGAATGAGGGCCGTACCTTCATGTGAACTTAGAAGCAGGCTTTGCCTTTCTAGCAGGCTTGGATTTATTCCAGACTGGAGATGGTTTCCAAACTGAAACTGCTCCTGAGGACGAAGGATCAGGCTTTTGTTCTTTGTTGAAACGAAAGGAACGAAAACGATTGTTAGCCCTGTTTTTACCTTTAGACTTTTTATCCTGTGGTAAAAAAGTTCCTTTCCCACCAGTAACAGTTGAAATAATAGAATCCAACTGAGAACCAAATAATTTGTTTCCCTGGAAAGAAATGGAAAGTAGAGTTGATTTAGAAGCCATATCAGCATTCCAAGTCTTAAGCCATAAAGCTCTTCTGGCTAAGATAGCCAGAGACATAAATCTAACATCAACTCTAATAATATCAAAAATGGCATCACAGATGAAATTATTAGCATGCTGGAGAAGAATAATAATGCTTAAAACGTTTAGAAGGAGTAAATGAATTACCCAATCTATCCCATTCCTTAGCAATTACTGCAGAAATAGCATTAGGAACAGGAAAGACTTCTGGAATAACCGCAGGAGCTTTAAAAACCTTATCCAAACGTATAGAATTAGTATCAAGAGGACTAGAATCCTCTATTTCTAAAGCAATTAGTACTTCTTTAAGTAAAGAGCGAATAAATTCCATCTTAAATAAATATGAAGATTTATCAGCATCAATCTCTGAGACAGAATCCTCTGAACCAGAAGAGTCCAAAGAATCAGAATGATGGTGTTCATTTAAAAATTCATCTGTAGAGAGAGAAGATTTAAAAGACTTTTTACGTTTACTAGAAGGAGAAATAACAGACAAAGCCTTCTTTATGGATTCAGAAACAAAATCTCTTATGTTATCAGGAACATTCTGCACCTTAGATGTTGAGGGAACTGCAACAGGCAATGGTACATCACTAAAGGAAATATTATCTGCATTAACAAGTTTGTCATGACATTTAATACAAACAACAGCTGGAGGAATAGCTACCAAAAGTTTACAGCAGATACACTTAGCTTTGGTAGATCCAGCAGGCAGAGGTTTTCCTGTAGTATCTTCTGGCTCAGATGCAACGTGAGACATCTTGCAATATGTAAGAGAAAAAACAACATATAAAGCAAAATAGATCAAATTCCTTATAAGACAGTTTCAGGAATGGGAAAAAAATGCCAAACATCAAGCTTCTAGCAACCAGAAGCAAATGAAAAATGAGACTGAAATAATGTGGAGACAAAAACGACGCCCATATTTTTGGCGCCAAATAAGACGCCCACATTATTTGGCGCCTAAATGCTTTTGGCGCCAAAAATGACGCCACATCCGGAACGCCGACATTTTTGGCGCAAAATAACGTCAAAAAAATGACGCAACTTCCGGCGACACGTATGACGCCGGAAACGAAATGAATTTTTGCGCCAAAAAAGTCCGCGCCAAGAATGACGCAATAAAATGAAGCATTTTCAGCCCCCGCGAGCCTAACAGCCCACAGGGAAAAAGTCAAATTTTTGAGGTAAGAAAAATATGATAATTAAAGCATAATCCCAAATATGAAACTGACTGTCTGGAAATAAGGAAAGTTGAACATTCTGAGTCAAGGCAAATAAATGTTTGAATACATATATTTAGAACTTTATAAATTAAGTGCCCAACCATAGCTTAGAGTGTCACAGAAAATAAGACTTACTTACCCCAGGACACTCATCTACATGTTTGTAGAAAGCCAAACCAGTACTGAAACGAGAATCAGTAGAGGAAATGGTAAATATAAGAGTATATCGTCGATCTGAAAAGGGAGGTAAGAGATGAATCTCTACGACCGATAACAGAGAACCTTATGAAATAGACCCCGTAGAAGGAGATCACTGCATTCAATAGGCAATACTCTCCTCACATCCCTCTGACATTCACTGCACGCTGAGAGGAAAACCGGGCTCCAACTTGCTGCGGAGCGCATATCAACGTAGAATCTAGCACAAACTTACTTCACCACCTCCCTTGGAGGCAAAGTTTGTAAAAACTGATTTGTGGGTGTGGTGAGGGGTGTATTTGTAGGCATTTTAAGGTTTGGGAAACTTTGCCCCTCCTGGTAGGAATGTATATCCCATACGTCACTAGCTCATGGACTCTTGTTAATTACATGAAAGAAAATTAAACCATGAGTACTGGCCCCTTTTCTTTTACAAAAAGAGCACTGATAAAACCTATAGTATATGCCAAATCACGTCAAAGTGATGCAGCATAACTTTAAAAAACCGACAGGAATATATCACCTGAACATCTGTGTAAAAAAGGAAAACAATTTAACCTCAAAATGTATTCAGTTCACCAGAGTAAGTGCTCTATGAAGTTATAAGTTGGAAAGACACACACTAACAAATCATCAGTCCTGAGGTCTTGCTTTTCTGTGATCTCATAAGATTTCCCTGAGATCAAGAGATTTCATAGTAAACTTCCTTAATCTGAATAGTGAAATAACATGACTGTGCCTGCACATGCCAGATGCCCGCTCCCTTGCAAGTCAAGGGACTAGCATTCTGATTGGCTGCTTAAAGTCCCTTTACAATTTGATGTGGCTACTGAGGAAATTTTGAGGTAAAATATCTTCCTTTTTTACATAGAGATGTTCAGATAATTTTTTTAGTCAGCTTTTTACAGCTATGCTGCATCACATTAAATGCTTCAACATTTAGGTATCATGTCACTTTCAACAGTACTTGGAAGCAAAAAGTGTTAAATATTGTATATCTAATTTGCATATCTTACCCAGGGTTCCCTGGTGCATTGGTAACAATTCATAAAGTACATCTGGGGAAAAGCAAACGGGGAATACTTGCCCAGATTTGCTAATTATTTATACAATAATTATATGGCTCTTATTTTATGAAATTAAGGGTTTTAAAGTGATGGTAAATCCTATAGTTTCTGAAACGCTAGGATTTACCATTGGAACAAATAAAGGAGTCTGGTGGCGGATTTTCCGCATGGCTATTGGCTAAGAGGTGGAAATGTCACCTCTCAGCCAAATAGTGTTCTGCCATGGCCTGCCTTAGCAGCTCAGTGCGGCGAAGGCTGCAAACAAATAAAGGAGCTTTCAGCACGAAGTATTTTATACTTCATGACTGAAAGGCCTTTATTTGTTCCAATGGTAAAACGCTAGGATTTACCATCAATTTAATCTCATGCTTTTATCTCAACCATAACTCAAATAAATATTGCTTTTTTTCTGGCAATAAGCTTTACCAATCAGCAAATCAAATCTATATTCGGCGGATGAGTTAATATACTCAAAATAACAGTCCAGAAGTGATTTGCTTTTGCAAAAAGCGTGAGATATTGTATATCTTACCCAGAGTTCCCTGGTGAATTGGTAACAATGCTTCTGGGGAAAAGCAAGCAGGAATACCTGCTTAGAAATGCTAATTTTCTATTTAATAATTATATATATATACTTTTTTATTACCAAGCAAATATTTGTGGACAATAGAATTGACTGTTGAAATAAAAAAAAAAAAAGTTTAATACTCAACATGACCAACACTTCCTATTCACCATATGTAATCTGCATTTAAAAGACATTGGAAAAGCCAAAGTGCATTTTATTTTATTTTAGCTCATATAGACATTGCACCATACATAAATAATTACATTGTAAAAATGACTCCATATTTACAGGTATAATATATATTTCCATATAATATATATAAACAATTTATATTAAATTTAGGGCATGGTGTTTGGGAAAAGTCCTTTAAAAAGACTTATTTGTGGGTTTTCAGGGTGAAGATTTGAGGTGGTGTTTCTGCTCCGCACAGACCCCTACAGTGTATTGCAAAACACTTAATGAGGAACCATTGCAAAGCAGAAAAACCAACACAAAGTAATGCATTCCACACCCCCTGTAGCAGAGGCTTGGTTGCACCAAATGGCACCTGGAAGAAGTGTACAATGACAATTAAAAGACATAAGGATCTGTAGTGCTCCCTCTGGGCAGGGGAGAGAATGTCAACCTTCGTCATTAGTTTAAACAAATGCTGAATCCAGCCACTGTATTAAGGCAACATAACAGCCAGGAACCCCTCCAGCAGGTTAAGATGACAGCTGTAGCCCATTCAAAAGGGAGGTGGCACAAGGCTTTAAGTACTCCTTAGTGGAGAAAATGTAGTCGTTTCTGGAACCTCTTTTTCTGATAGAAGCTAGAAGCATGAAATACATTGCCAGGTTATGTATATAATCCACATTGTTTCTCTGTAACAACGAGACTTTTGCATAGTCATTCACCTGACTGGAGTGGTATAAATCTTACTCTAGATTCCAAGCGAAAGAGATGCCCAGAGCACTATCGGCCCAGTAAGACTTCTAACCAGCAGGGGCATGAGGTGATAACCTGGCGCGAATAGCAGGGACCCCAGCCCTTGGCAAAGCTGATGCGTACACTGTGTGGGTCGTATGGTCCATCTGTATGTTCAGGTGGAGCAGGGAGGTGCCTCAAGACACATGACTTCTTATAATCAAACACTTTGAGGGAGTACCCAGGCATGACCTTGCGCACCACAAAGGGGCGGCAGGCAGGTGTGTCCAGTGTGGGTGAGTTGACAAATATTGGGTGGTCACTGCGGTTGTAGGCCCAAACCCCATCTGCCTCACGGCTTAACATTATGCCAAGCCCTATCTTCCCCCGAGTCCTGACTGCAGCTTCGCTTCGGTTCTCCAGACTCAACTGGCCCAGGCAGAAGCCACTCCCCTGAGGTAGGTCATAGAAAATGCTGACTGAAGGTTGGGACACTGAGTAGAGTCGGCCCACACGTGTGCGGTGCTCCCAGTAGGCCACACTGCACCAGTGGCCCTGCTTACTTGTGTCAGGCGACAGACTAGTATCTTTGGAGACAAGAAAGACAAAAACACAGTTAGAACACAGTAATAAGAACTAAATAAAAAAAGACAGCCAGCAAATTATAATTAAACGCATTGTGGAGAACTTGCCTGGAAAGCATTTTAGTTTTTACAGTATACTTGTGGTAACAAAAGAAGGAAATTGTTGAGTGGTATGGATAAAGAATGAAGTAGCCTGTTGCTCAGGGAGTCTGTCATTTGCACTCCAGAGACAGAACATTGTTTGACACCTATAAGTCTCTTTGTGTTGTCTGGGTCACTCCCTTTTTATTCTGAAGAATTCAGAGAGTTATTACTAATCACTGTGACAAGCAGAGGGAAAGCTGGGAGGGAAGGGAGGTAGAGATAAGGAACCAGAAAACCCAGCAGAGGGATACCAGAGCCTGATTAAGGTTTGCCAGACTTCATACCCTACCCAGGGCCCCTCATACAGGAAGCCTCCACCTCCTGCGGCCATTGAGAGGAAAGTAGGACAAGAAGAAGGGTCAATGCAGAGGATATAGAGTGGGTGTCAGATATAAACATTACAAACTATGAAGACTAAAGGGCCCACTGAAGATAGTACACAGGGAAATTCATCTCAGAATCTTGAAATACTCTATGCTCCAAAGCCAACACTCAAACGGTAGACTATTGCTTCTTTAAAAAGGGACATTTTAATAAAATAATTTGCTGACAACACAACCGCTTCTTGGTAACCTTGTTAAGCCACTGTAATACGTTTAAACACAGTTAAAGGGACAGTCAACACCAAAATTGTTATTGTTTAAAAAGATAGATAATGATTTTACTACCCATTCCCCAGCTTTGCATAACCAACATTGTTATATTAATATACTTTATAACATTTAAAACTCTTTGTAAGCCACTACAGGCAGCCTCTTATCACATGCTTTATTAGCTTTTCACAACAGGAGACTACTAGTTCATGTGGGCCATATAGATTTTGGCCCACATGAACTAGCAGTCTCTTGTTGTGAAAAGCTAATGAAGCATGTGATAAGAGGCTGCCTGTAGTGGCTTACAAAGAGTTTTAAATGTTATAAAGTATATTAATATAACAATGTTGGTTATGCAAAGCTGGGGAATGGGTAGTAAAATCATTATCTATCTTTTTAAACAATAACAATTTTGGTGTTGACTGGATGATACTACACTAATTGGCTAAAATGCAAGTCAATAGATAATAAATAAAAGGTCATGTGATCAGGGGGCTGTCAAGAGGCTTAGATACAAGGTAATCACACAGATTTAAATATATTAAAGACAGTCAAGTCTAAAAAAACCACACAAAAACTTTCATGATTCAAATAGGGCATGTAATTTTAACCAACTTTCCAATTTACTTTTAACACCAATTTTGTGTTCTCTTGGAATTCTTAGTTGAAAGCTAAACCTAGGAGGTTCATATGATAATTTCTTTGACCTTGAAGTGCATTTTGACCACTAGAGAGCGTTAGTTCATGTGTTTCAGATAGATAACATTAAGCTCATGCATGTGAATTTACCGAGGAGTGAGCACCGATTGGCTAAAATGCAAGTCTGCCAAAAGAAATGAAATAAGGGGGCAGTCTCCAGATTCTTAGATACAAGGTAATTACAGAGGTAAAACATATTATAACTGTGTTAGTTATGCAAAACTGGGGAATGGGTAATTAAGGGATTATCTATCTATTTAAACAACAAATTTGGAGTTGACTCACACTTTAAATTGTGGGGGGGGGGGGGTAGTGTCAAAATAATGCAAAAAACAAAACAAAAAAACACAACTCCCCCCCCCCCCAACACCTTTCCTGATTCAAGTCGAATATACAAATGTACTTCTATTATCTAATTTGCTTTATTCTCTTTGTATCCTTTATTGAAAAAGCCTAGGAGCAGCAATGCACTACTGGGAGCTAGCAGCTTATTGGTGGCTGCACATACAGTATATGCCTCGTGCAATTGGCTCACTGGTTCTTTTCAGCTATCTCCCAGTAGTGCATTGCTGCTCCTTCAATAAAATATACCAATTGAATTGAGCAAATATAAATAAAAAGTAAAATAGAACATTTGTTTAAAATTGTATGCTCTTTCTGAACTATTAAAGGGAAACTGAACCCAATTTTTTTCTTTTGTGATTCAGATAGAGCATGCAATTTAAGCAACTTTCTAATTTACTCCTATTATCAAATTTTCTTCATTCTCTTGGTATGTTTATTTGAAAAGCAAGAATGTATGTTTAGATGCCGGCCCATTTTTGGTGAACAACCTGAGTTGTCCTTTGCTGATTGGACAGCACCAATAAACAAGTGCTGCCCATGGTGCTGAACCAAAAATGTGCTGGCTCCTTCGCTTAGATTCCTTCTTTTTCAAATAAAGATAGCAAGAGAACGAAGGAAAATTGATAATAGGAGTAAATTAGAAAGTTGCTTAAAATTGCATGCTCTGACTCATGAAAGAAAATATTTGGGTTTCATTTCCCTTTAAACACCAATTTTTGTGCAATAATAAAACGTTAATTAAGCACTTTTTTTTATTGTGTTATAATGTCGTGTCAGCTAGAAAGTCCTGTACTTGCACTGCAGATCAACATTCCATCCCTCTGAGGCACATAACGGGTTAACCTAGTCATGCAGTGTCACTTTATTTAGCTTTTAAAGTGTGGCTTATAGGGAATGGGCTTGATTTGTATTTGTTTAACCCACTCTTATCCAATAAGCGAGAAACAAATTCACTCCGTCTAGGTAGTTTGTGAAGAAGCTGGAGCTTGACCAGTATTTCCCCAGTACATCTGCAGACTCCAGGCCCTCAGTACACGAGCCAGCTTCTGCCTCGCTCATGCACAGTCATTTGTGTGCAGACCTCGCCCCCAAGAGAGCCAATTTCAGCCCCTCTCAGGACAGACCTGATCATCCAAACCTCTCTCAGGAAAGCCCCCCAACCTTTCCTCCCGGGCCTAGAGAACAGGCTTCTGTGATTTCTGCTGAGAGCTCATTTCTTCCTGCAGCTCTGGAAAGTCTGCTAGCGGAACAAGTGACAGAGACTTGGAGAGGACATCAAAGCACCCTATGTCTGACAGAGGAAGGAGACGGCTCCTGCTGAGCGCGCACATCCTAAATCTTCCAAGTCTTACTGGCAACTCCTAGGTGGGGAAGGGGCAGGGTAACCCTTACTAAGCCAAAGACTTGTGTAATAATATTATATTCTGAAACATCTGTAAAATGTATGTGCACCACCCAGGCAGATTAAACGTACTTAGAAAGAGTTACAGACAGCAACCAAATAGTGTTTCTACTGTATAAAAATGTAATCCCTAAATGGACATTTATATGAAATGTATTAAATATAAAAAAAGGTAGATATGACTAGAAGTTTTAGTGTGTGTTTTTGTGTTGGGGTATTGTAATGCTGCTTGTGTTTACTGATGGGACTGGAGGGTCTATCCGAGAGACAAAATCTAGCTGCATGTTTTCTTGTATAAAGGCGGTTGAGTGTTTAATGTTTTACCCTTAGGTTACCTTTCCCTTGTGTAAAGTATTATGTCCTTAAGGGTGACACGTTACATAAACTTTGTTGTGTGAAAGAGTTCTATTCAGACAGCCATCATTCAGCGGGCACCAATCTTAAACTGGCACATTTCTATCAAGCATATGAAAATACACTTTTTTAGGGGTTCCTTTAAGACACAACAAAGAAAAAAAAAAAAAAAAAAAAAAGGATTTGAATGTCACTTTAAACTAGACTTTTTTTTTCTCTGGCTGCATGTGCACACACATAGCTGCCTTGCACAGTCACCGCCACCTCACAAGCTCAGGATCCTGTGGTCAGGTCTATGCAGAGGTTTGCTTTAAAAGCACGATAAAAGCAGGATGTTTGGCTGAGGTTTCCCTGCCCTCAAATAAACATCCCACAGCAGCCTCATCCCAAATACAGGCCAGCCAGAGTGGAAGTGCTGGCTCCACATTGCATCCATACACCCCCCCCCCTCCCAGCAATGGGCAGTGAAACTCTTGGGAGGAAAAGTTGGGGTAGTGAGACACACACACAAAAAAAAATACAGAGGGATAAGGAGGGTATCAGACAGATTTTATTATTTTGTAATTACTAAAAATGTATGTTAAATACCAGAGTGTCTTTAAAAAGTTTCTTTTTTTATAGTAATAACCCCCCCCCCCACACACACATTCATTTTTGGATGGGGGCTTAATTTTGGAATTTCCATGCTTTTTAACATTAGATTGGGAGCTTAAACTTTGGCATTAAAGGGACATTATACACTAATTTCTTCTGTGCATAAATGTTTTGTAGATGATCTATTTATATAGCCATTAAGTTTTTTTTTTTTTTTTAAATGGATAGTTTTGCTTATTTTTCTTTTTAATAACATTGCTCTGATTTTCAGACTCCTAACCAAGCCCCAAAGTTTTATGTGAATACCGTCAGATACCTACTCCAGCTTGCTCCTGTTTGTGTAAAGGGTCTTTTCATATGCAAAAGAAGGGGGTGGGGAGTGTCTTATTTCCCACTTGCAGTTGGCTTTCCAACTGCCTTTTCAACAGAGCTAAACTGAGAGCTTCTAAGTAAGTTTTTAAACAGTTTTATACTGGATTTTTATATCAGTATCTGTGCATATTGTTTATAGTAGTGTCTATTACATGCAGTTATATGAAAATTGGTGTATACTGTCCTTTTAAAAAGGGACAGTCAACACCAAATTTTGTATTGTTTAAAAAGATTGATAATCCCTTTAACCATTCCCCAGTTTTGCAGAGCCAACAAGGTTATATTAATATACTTTTTAACTCTGATTACCTTGTATCCAAGCCTTCTGACAACCCCCTGTTCACATGACTTTATTATCTATTGACTTGCATTTTAGCTAATTAGTGCAGTATCATGCACAACTCCACGGGCATAAGGGTGTGTGCGCGTATATATATTTATATTAGATGTGGAACAAAGCACTCACTGGTCTTGAAATGTATTCAAACTTGAGTTTTATTTGCAGACCTTGGGTTGGTCTGATGAAGGGGTGAACACCCCGAAACGTCACTGCAAATAAAACTCAAGTTTGAATACATTTCAAGACCAGTGAGTGCTTTGTTCCACATCTATTATCTACCTGCTTCTTAACATTTTGGTCTTTGAATACAGTTAGTGTGAGTGCACTTAACCTAATAAATTTTTCTCTCTATACACATACATACACACACACATATAAATATTTATATACATACATACATACACACACACACACACACACCAACCCTTCAGAGGGATAAGTTTGTAAGTAGTGAAACTTTGTACCCACAATCTCCACTTGCAATTTTTAATTGCACAGCAAAATAGACACATACATGGCTTTGCCATTGCTTTTTGGTAATTAGGCCACTAATTGCAGTCAACAATAGCAACTGATGTCATACATGACACCACAAACTCTCAGTTTTGATCATAAAGTCCTTTTATCACAATTTCAGTGGCATACGCACATTTGCTGCACATGCCCGTGCACCAATGTTCAAACACTGCGCATGCTCAGAGAGCAAGTGGTGGAATGTATTGGGTCAGTAATGGCAACTGCTATCATCAACTCCTAATGTTAATCATAATGTCCCTTTAAGGACGTATGATAAAAATTCTTACGAAGGTATACAATATACATACAATCTAACAGGCCACCAGTCTAGCTGGCCTCTAACTCCGCTCATTTACCCACTTGATTGCAGGGGACCAAAACAAGACAGAATAGTAAAAAAAACATTAAAAAAAAAAAATACAATAATTTATAGCTACATACAAAAATATATTCATTATGTTTTCACGCTACATTTACTGAAGTAAATCTTTTGTTTCTCAAAGTCATCCAGATAAATAAACACACAGATTATAATTACATGCTGCTGCCGTAACAAGCAGCGCCATGCAGGGCTCTTAATGTGAAACAGGCAATTTAACAACAATGCTGAATCTACACGCAATTATAATCTGCAAACATCAAAACAAAGGAACACTGTAGGCAAGAAAGTAGGATTTATGTGGTCTCTCGTAGCACGGCAAAAAAAAAGCACGTGGCGCAACACTTTCTGGTGCTGGTTGGGCAAGCTCCACATCTTAATACTGCGTGCCACCATCTTAGAACTTCGGTATTAATGTATTTTATATGCGCCATGTAACTTTTAAACTGTGTGCAAAACTGCAGACATGTAAAACTGCAGACATGTAAAACTGCAGACATGTAAAACTGCAGACATGTAAAACTGCAGACATGTAAAACTGCAGACATGTAAAACTTCCCTCTCTGTGTGCATCAACCCACAGTACATGAAATTGATCTGTACATGTTCACCCCTTCTGTCATACAGTGCAAGAATACATCACCGCCAATATGAAAATGCATAGCTTCACCAATCACCACCTGTAAAGGGTTAAACTAAGGGAATGGTTCCGAAGAGAGCTGCAGGCATAGTAGGAAAAACAATACCATGGTGAGTATTAACCTCACTTATGTAATGAACAGTTTACACGTCCATTTAACAGGATGAAATCTCAAACAGAGGTTGTTCCTCTCTTAAACAAATTATCTGCAGAAAATGTAGGACCTTAGACGATAGAGTGTAAGCTCTGAGGCAAAATATCTTACTCTGCTCAAAAATATCACCATATTATGTTGTTTACATCAATGGGAAGTCAGAAACCGCAAAAATAGCGTAGAACCTGCTACTGCAATAAAAGTAACACATTGCCACAACCGCAAAAATAGTGTAGAACCTGCTACTGCAATAAAAGTAACACATTGCCACAACCGCAAAAATAGCGTAGAACCTGCTACTGCAATAAAAGTAACACATTGCCACAACCGCAAAAATAGCGTAGAACCTGCTACTGCAATAAAAGTAACACATTGCCACAACCGCAAAAATAGCGTAGAACCTGCTACTGCAATAAAAGTAACACATTGCCACAACCGCAAAAATAGCGTAGAACCTGCTACTGCAATAAAAGTAACACATTGCCACACCAGAGCAGAGCAAAGCCGCCAAACCAATCAGAAATGGCATATGCATGTAGCCTCTAATTACGCAGGCTTAACTCAGGTAAACAAGATTAAAAATTACCATTAAAGGGACAGTTTACTACAGATTTTTTTTGTTTAAAAAGATAGATAATCCCTTTATTACCAATTCCATAGTTTTGCATAACCAACACTGTTCTATAAATACACTTTTTTCTCCATGATTATCTTGTATCTAAGCCTCTGCAGACTGACCCCTTATTTTAGTTCTTTTGACAGACTTGCATTTTAGCCAATCAGTGCTGACTCCCAGGTAAATCCACAGGAGTGAGCACAATGTTATCCATATGGCACACATGAACTAGCACAGTCTAGCTGTGAAAAAACTATCCAAGTACACTGAGATAAGAGGCAACCTTCACGGGATTAGAAATTAGCATAAAGCCTACCTAGGTTTAGGAAAGGTGTGTTGTGAACTCATTTGTATCCCTGCAGCACACTCACCTGAGATGTCCCTAGCAGTGATCCGCAAGGAGCCACAAGCTTCCACTTCAGTGTAAGAGTCCGATAGATCTGGGAATAAAAAGGAAACAACCAGTTAAAAGGCTGAAACTAAAACCAGTTGCAGCATCTATTGTTTCAGCAGCAATTACAATACAATTATTTACATTTTGCTTTAACCTTATAACGCCGTTACAACGTTGTATTCCATCCAAATTTTTATGGGCTTTAACGCCGATGGACGGAATACAACGTCCTAACCGGTGGCTTTCCTGAAGCCACTGGCGCTTCCCTGATGGGATCGCAATCTGGAGGGCGTGCCTAGCATCATAGGGACGCCCCCCGACGCGATCCCATCATTGAAATCTCGTGATCACATGCACGATCGCGAGATTTCAAATTGTTTACATAGGAACAGTTGTTCTGATGTAGACACTTTAACCCCAGCAGGAAAGGGTTAAATTCAGTTTTATTCGAAACCGTTTCAAACATGATGCTCGTTAAGCTCTCCTGTGTGTGTGAAGAGAATGGGTCGTCATGCAAATTGCTGCCTGTGAGATCATGATGACCTGCTCTCGTCACTGCAGGCCTAATTAGTGGTGGTAATAGTGGGGCCCACTCCTAAAGCTACATGTGTGATGACATCACAGAGGGGGTTGGACCACAATGTGATTGGCAGGTACGGAAGCTGGACAGGGGCACCCAAAACTTTTACAAAAATTAAACAGATGGAATTGTGCTGGGGAATGGGACAATATGCGCAATAAAAAAAATTAAAAAAAAAAAACTTGTCTAGAGACTCATAATAAAAAGTTTTCATTCACACACACAAAAAAAAAAAAAAAAAAAAAAGTCTTAGGCCACCATACGATTTGTGTTTTAGCAATGGTATAATGACCATATATAAATTATTTATCAGTCTCTCGACTAGAATAAAACAAGAAATTACAGTATATTTGTATACATTAAAAAAAATAAAAATAAAAAAAGCTTCTATAGGCTAAAATGGCAAGTATTTAGTGTGACCTCCCCTTACACTTGAGCAATAGCAGGAACCTGGCTCTGCTAAATGGAACCCTAATTGTCACCTGTATTTGTCCTACTATTTCATGTCAAAATGACTACTGTGAAAAACATCTATTAAATCAAGTTTGTGCAAGACATGCTTGAGCATTACACACATGTGGTATGAGTTTAATTAATTGGAAGCTTGCTAATAAGACCAACGTTCAATCACACCATTCCATCCAAAATGCCAAAGTTTACAGAATTTGACAGACACAAAATCATACTTTTGCATACTTTTGCATCAGCAAGGCCACTTTCAAAGGGAAATCAGCAAACAAACTGGATACTCAAGATGTGGTATTCAAGCGGTTATAAAGAAATTTGAAGAATCAGGAGAGGCCAAGGACAAAAAAAAAAAATTATGAATGGAAGGCCAAGAAAACTTTCAAAATCTGATGAAGTTTCTCAGAGAGTTTCTTCATTAAGAGACCGGAAGATGTCCAGCAAGGACCTGGCTCAGCATCTGGCAGCTTCATCGGGATGACAAGTTGACCCTTTTAGAGTCAGAAGAAGCTTGATCAGGAATGGTCTTTGCGGAAGGGTAGCAGCCAAGAAAACAATTTTTCGAAAGGGGAACAGGGTGAAAAGGCTAAGATATGCTAAAGCTTACAAAGATTGCAATGAAGATCAGTGGGGGTGGGGGGAAGTGTATTATGGAGTAACGAATCCAAGTTTAAAATATTTTGGTCCAATCGGCGACAATATGTGAGAAGAGTTGAAGAGGGATGGAAGAATGAGTGCTTGTGGCCTTCAGTGAAACATTGTGGAGGGTCTGCCCTGGTTTGGGGCTGCATTTCTGCCAGTGGTGTTGGTGATATTGTCTGAATTGATGGAATCATGAATGCTGAAAAGTACAGACAGGTTTTAAATTCATCATGCCATTCCTTCTGGAAAACGCCTGATTGGTAATGTTTTTATTTTTCAGAAGTAATCATATTTGGAGAGAAAAACAGCTGATATAACACAGACAGCCATGGATTGGCCTCCACAATGTCCAGACCTGAATAATATAGAGGCATTATGGCATCACCTGGACAAAGAAAGAAATAAAAGACAACCTAAATCTAAATAACTACTCTGGTATAATATACCAGAAGATTACTTTAGAAAATGTCAGCATAGTCTCCCCCAACAAAATTCAAGATGTGTTTAGTGCCAAGGGAGGTCACACTAAATACTGACTTTTGCCTGAAGAAGTCATTGTGTTCTCATTGTGTTTTTTTTTTATATTTTTTGTGTATATATTTCCTGTATGTATTTAAATAGAGAAAGAAAAATAAATATGGATGGTCATCAAAACAAAACTGGTGGTGGCCTAAGACTTTTGCACAGTACAATATATATATATATTTTTTAAATATTGAAAATTGACAGTTGTCAAGCTCAAAATTTCCATAATTTTAGCCCAGGAGTGTGGATAAAGGCTTAATAGCAAAAGGGTTAAATTTGATAAAAGAAGTGAAATGAAAAGTATCTAAAAACTGTATGCTCTAGCTGAACCAGAAGTTTGACTTTCACGTCCTTTTAACATTGCAGAACAGCCAATTAAACTGTATTGGGGAATTTATAAGCTTTTCTTAAACAGAAACGTATGTGAGCTGGAAATATTTAGTGCGCATTAGTGGTGACATCAAGCAGCATGAATGGCAGGGAGGGACTCGCTTTCATGTGCATAAGGCACCAGCGGTGTAACTCAGGCTTGGTTTATTCCTTAGCTGAAATTTAGTAAGGGGGAAAAAACAAACACCTAATGCGCTGAATTACAGTACGTGTGGGTCAGGGGTAAATTCCATGAATAAGGGAAAATAGGTGATGACTGAGGAACTAATCTAAAACTATTTATTTATTATCTGTTCCACATCAATATCTGGTATTAACATGGAGAAAGATACTGAAACATTTGCTTGTAAGGGACTAAAACAACAAACAAGTGTGAAAACTTTCTGAATACATTACCACAATTTTTTTTCACTGATCATTGACTGCCAATTAGGACTGGTTACTGCAGTAGCTGCAGTTTGCCAGTCATTTATGAGCAAATTGTGCATTGTTTTTCAATATATTAATCACCTCTGATGAGGCTAATTACAGAGAGATGTAGAAGGATTAGACTCATGATTCTACAGTGTGAATTTAATTCCAAAAGTCAAGTTTTTAAGATTAAAACATTACACTAAAAAAAAAAAAAAAAAAAAAAAAAAAAAAAAAAAAAAAAAGGGAAACGAATAAAATGTATATTGCAAAAAGTTTTTTGTTTTTTTTAATTTCTTTTTTTTTTTTTTACTATGCAAACATTAAAATATCCAACTGCTTCACATTTTTCAATATATCTATACCTACAAGGTAATAACAAGGTTGGCCGAGGACATTACGCTGTCTGGGTCCAAGAACGAAATAACGCTCCATCTCTATACACACACACACACACTACAATCTAAACCCAAGCAGTCTCAAATATTATAGTTCAGCTGATTGAAATCTCCCCTATGAGTATGCAGATACTCAGCTGAAGAAGTTCAACTGACGGCAATTTTCTCTCAAAGAGAAAAAAAAAAAAAAACAACAAAACACCACACTATGAAAAGTGTCAGGAAACAACAAAGAGCTGCAAAATAAATATTTACACCATGACATTGGGATGTGTATTAGGGAAATGATCTAGAAATTATTTAGGGTGAAAAATACACATTTATTACTGATCACTTGCTCTGTGGCAACAATCAAAAGAACAAGGATTGCAAGCTATTAAAGGGACCTAAAATGTGCCAAATAATACTAATGTGTTATGCAAGTAATGTTCCATTACTGTGTGTGTTTAACCCTTGCACGGCTGTGCCCACCAGACCCACGACGATGCATACAATGGGCTATAACTAGGTTTCTAGTGAGAGGGAGGCAAAGCATCAATGAGCTCAGAAGATTACAGCAATGTCACCTACCAGAGTCTCAGTAACCTCTGCCTGCGGGGTCTACATGCCCTTCTCCTGTCCCAGCAGTTACACCCACCCCAGCCTCCCCCTCCTCTTGTCTGTAGCATGTAAAATTTCAACTGCCCTGACCACAAAGCAGGCTGGGACATGGTGCTGGAAGGATAAGGTTACACGAAGCCTTTAAATGCTTCATAGTTACCATACTTAATTACCCACATTAACATTCTTGAAGCTGTTTATTCTTGCACGTTTCCTTCCTTCCTCCCTCTGCTACTGAAGCACAAGAAACTTTGTTTTAACAAGTTGCCCACATTGTTCCCTCTCCATTAACAAATACACAAAGAAAGGCCTTAACCCTTCAATAGTCAAACAATGACAGGCAAAGCAATTCTGAGACTCAGTGACTTACTACAAGATAATAGCACAAGCATTTAGCTGTGCACAAGGGAAATGTGCAATACCCACCCTTTATTGTTTTCAGCATGCAGTAAGATTATGAGGCACCTTTAAAATGGAGCTTGTGTATTTAGTTCTAAGATTAAAGGGGCCTGGTAATGTAACAAAATGCTATAATCATTTTATTATTACATAAGGGTTTAACCCCCGCACACAACAGTTTAACTGGCACACTAGGTGCACTCCCGAGCTAGACATCAGCAGGATATAGCTAGTCAGAGGCTACCTGGGTATGCATTCCTGATTAGCTAACTGGCTAAGTTTGATGGCACTTTTGTGTCAATCCCAGTCCAGGCATTAAATATGTAGCTAATGAACTAGAACATTTTATTATAGTGTCCCATTTATTCTAGCGTTTCTAAACACCTATATTACAACAAAATACACAACACTAAGAATCCACTAGAGTAAAATATTTCAACAACAAAGAAAGTAAGGAAAATAAGGGGGATATGACCAGCAAAAAAGAACAACTTAGAAACAAGGTTGTATCAGAAGACTCTAGCACATTTTGCAAGCTGGCTGGTTATATTGTTAATATGGGATATGAAACCCAATTGTTTTAATTAATTATTCAGATAGAGCGTACAATTTAAACAACTTTCCAATTTAATTCTATTAGCAAATTTGCTTTGTTCTCTCGATAATAAATATATATATATATATATATCCCAACATCCTTTTACGGCAATTGTTTTTCAATGGTCAAACTCCACCCACCGTTTGCCTTATTTAAGAAACCAATTTGGGCTTTAGTCCACAGACAACAAGGCTAGTCCCTGTCATAACGTTAGTATAAAATGCATTTTTTTGCAGTTGTTATCTGATAAAACCAGTTAGGAAGAGATATGTAGCAGAGTTAGCCCTTAGTAGTCAGCAGGGAGCATTTCAAGTTCTGAGAATTAAAAGGGACGTTCCAGACAAAATTGGAATTTATACAGGTGATTTCACTTTTGAACAGAAGTATTTGTGCAGTATACATGAATTAGACAAAAATGCTTCTAATAAAAAGTTATAGCTATTTCAAGAGTATTTTTAAAAGGGACAGTCTATCTTTTTAAACAATAACATTTTTCAAGTAGATAAATACCTTTATTACTTATTCCTCAGGTTTGTATAACCAACACGGATATCATTTTTACCTCTGATTACCTAAGCGCCTGAAGACTGCCCCCCTTATCTCCGTTCTTTTGACAGACCTGCATTTTAGCCAATCAGTGCTGACTCAAATAACTTTATAGGAGTGAGCACAATGTTATCTATATGACACACATGGACTAGCACTGTCTAACTATGAAAAACAGTCAAAATGCACCGAGATGTGGCTTAGAAATCAGTTTGAGTCTGCCTAGGTTTTGCTTCCAAAAAAGAATACCAAGAGGACAAAGGAAATTTGAAGACAAACGTAAAATTGGAAAGTTTCATTTCGACTTGACTGTCCCTTTAAGTATGTACCGTGCCGTGCACCAGCATTTTAAACACAACACTTACTCAGAGAGCCTTAAGTGCTTTTACCATATGGTAAAAGACTCAATTTGTCAGTTGCTGGCATGATACAAGCCCCACTAGCTCTCTGAGCAGCTGCTGGTGCACTGAAAATATCTAGCTATCTGGAATGTCCCTTAAAAATTGCAGAATTTCTAGACCTAAAGTTACATGAAAAGGGGATATAAATAATGAAAATATATTGCAAAATAGTTTCATTATGCATAACTAAACTTTTTATATACACAAATAAATATAAAAAAGCATATCAAAAGATAAATGCACGTTGCATTATGTATTCTTTATTTGAGTAAATAAGAGATAGAACTGAGAGATCACTAGATACAAGAAGAGTGAAGAGACATGGTTCAAACCAGTAGCCCTGGGGCAAAATTGTGGGTAGAGAACCTCACCCCTTCTTCACCAAACGCCGGACTGCAAAACAAAGCTACATTTCCTAACAGTTTAAAAGGGACACTCAGGCTTTATTAAATTTTCATGATTCAGATAGAGCATGTCATTTTTAACAACTTTCTAATTTACTTCCATTAAAAAAAATGAGCAGTGTCTTTTATATTTACACTTTTGAGTCACCAGCTCCTACTGAGCATGTGCAAGAACTCAGACTATACGTATATGCATTTGTGATTGGCTGATTGCCATCACATGGTACAGGGGGAGTGGAAATATACATTACTTTAAAATGTGTTAGAAAAGAATCTACTACTCATTTGAAATTCAGAGTAAATGCTATTGTATTGTCTTGTTATCTTGCATTTGTTGATTATGCAAATCTGCTGTGTTTACTGGTCCTTTAAATACTTTTGAAACCTTTATTTTGGATGACAATTTGTAATGCAGTGCTTCTAAATGGACAATAAAACATATCTTTTTGCTTTTATTTAAAGGAGTATTAAAGTCAAAATTAAACTTTCATGCAATTGTAAACAACTTTCACATTTGCTTCCATTATCAAAACGTGCACAGTTTTTGTATATGCACACTTTGTGAGGCACCAGCTCCTAATGAGCATGTGCATGAATTCACTGTATATACATATATGAAATGTGATTCGCTGATGGCTGTCACATGATGCAGGGGGAAGGAAAATGGAACTAACTGAAATCTGGCAGAAAAAAAAAATCTACTTATTTTGAAATTCAGAGTAATTGCTTTGCATTGTCTTTTTATTATGGATTTATTGCTTAATCAGGTCTACTTTTATTTAATGGTTCTTTAAAAATTTGCCTAAGCTCCCTACAGAGGCTTGTGACCTACGTTGCTTATATTCAACAAGCTGCAAATCAAATAGCTGGTTTACAGAATTTGCTTTCGGGTCTATTTAGGGAGCATGGGGAAAGCAAAAAGGGTTTAATGTCCCTTTAATTGCTGATAAATACTATGTATATATTAAAAGTGAATTAAATGTCCCTTTTAATACATAGTCAATATCTTAAACCACTGTTGTGTGGAAGTTGAACACCCACAAAACATTGTGGCACCAAAAGTTTAAAAAAACAAAAAAAAAAAAACTTGTCAAGCACTTCTAGAACAAAAAAACCTTGTATTTTTATTAGGTAAACTAATTACAGTGATATCTGCTTGTAGGTGAAAAGGAACTTCCTGCAAAGCCATTGCCCCCTCTTTACACAATCTCCTGGAATGTCACATTAACTAGATCATGTGTTCCAGGACGCCAGGAGGGGGAATGCATATTGTTTGGTCAAGTTACCTTAATCTGTGTCTGCATATCATTTACATCCCATATGCTAGGGTATGACAAATCCCAGAAGCCCGCGCTCCTGACATTTTATTTCTGGTTCCTAACTTTTTAGAGTATTCTATGTATGTCTAGATATAAATTCCTTCTCTGGCACCTAAAAAATAAAAAGCTCCTAGGTTTTATTTAAATATGTTAAAGGGACATTACAGTTATTACCCTTTATCACATCTAAAAGAGGCAATTGTAAAATGTTTTTTGAAGAAGAGTTTTTCCTGGGATGAAAACCAACAACTCATGCTTGTGATTTATGTAACTATCAATCAATAGAGCTTAGGGTATTGTCCTTAAAGGGACAGTACACACTCGTTTTCATATAACTGCATGTAATAGACGCTACTATAAAGAATAATATGCACAGTTACTGATCTAAAGATCCAGTATAAAACGGTTTAAACATTTCCAGTTTAGCTCTGTTAAAAAGGTAGCTGGAACACCCACTGCAAGTGGGAAAAAGCAGACTCCCCTCCCTATGCATATGAAAAGGCTCTTTACACAAACAGGAGCAAGCTGATGGCTTTGGGGCTTGGTTAGGAGTCTGAAAATCAGAGCAATGTTATTTAAAAATAAGCAAAACTATCCATTTTAAAAAATAAAAATGTATGGTCTATATAAACGGATCAGCTACAAAACATTTATGCAAAAGAAAAATCTAGTGTATAATGTCCCTTTAACAGCCAGTGAGAAATCTGTCTTTAAAGTGGAGTTTTGCACAACATTCACTGCCAGTTAGTCTCAAAACTAGTTTAAAAAGGGATATGAAACCCTAAATTGTTCTCTCATGATTCATATAAAGAATGCAATTTTAAAACTACTTTTTAAATTTACTTCTATTATCAAATTTTCGTTCTCTTTGTATGTTTTGTTGAAAAGCAGGGACTTAAGCTTAGGAGCCCGCCCATTTTTGGAGCACTATATGGCAGCAGCTTTGCAAGCATGTTATCCATTTGCAAGAACACTAGATGGCAGCACCATTGCCTGCTATGTAGTGCTCCAGATACCTACCAAGGCATCTCTTCAACACAGAATATCATGGGAAAAAAGCAATAGAAATTAGAAACTTTTAACTATATGCTGTCTCAATCACAAAAGGACATTTTTGTGTTTCATATCCCTTTAAACAACTTTAACTTAAAAAAGGGACAGTCTACACCAAACTTGTTATTGTTTAAAAGGACAGACAACATCTTTACTACCCATTCCCCAGCTTTGCACAACCAACATTGTTATAGTGATATATTTTATAACATTTAAACCTCTAAAATCCTGCCCGTTTCTAAGCCACGAAAGACAGCCTCTAATCACATGCTTTTTTATTACCTTTTCACAACAAGATACTGTGAATTCATATGTGCCATAGATAACATTGTGCTCACTCCCATGGAACAGTGCAGGACCCAGCAATAATTAGCTAAAAGGTTAGTCAATAGATAAATAAATTGCACTGAGATAATGGGACTGTCAGCAGAAGGCTTAGATACAAGGTAATCAGAGGTAAAAAAGTATATTAAATATAACCATGTTGGCTGTGCAAAATTTGGGGAATGGGTAATGAAAGGATTATCTATCTTTTTAAACAATAAAAATGTTGGAGTAGTAGACTGTCCAAATAAATTTGTAACATTATTGTGCTCTTATGGAGGATACATTATTCATCCCAAATTACATAAAGGTCAAAATTGAAAGGTTTGTGAATGCATTTCAGTCTTGAGTAGAAGCGTTTTTGCTATATACTTTTAACCTTTTAATGACCAATGGAGGAATTATTCTGTCATTGAACAATTGAGCAAACTGGAGCTGTGTCCTTAAGGGGTTAATAGCAAAAATCCTTCTAGTAAAAGCTATTCGTTTTTCAGCAGCATACACAGGTATGCTCCAAAGCCCCCAGATTCAAACACTGTGCTAGCAATGGTTTAATTTCTGCCATACATGTCACCACTGAGTCTGAGTAGGTGTGGTGTTTAAATGCTGGTGCACAAGGCTTGCACAGAATACATGTGTATGTCGCTGAAACATGAAACCCACTCACGAACATTTCAGTTTTGACTGTTATGTCCCTTTATAATTTCTCCCAGGGTATCAAACACGCACATTACATATCAATAACTTACCCAGCGGCTTTTGCTCAACTTTTGGAGAAAGACGGGAATAGGGAGGAGGTGGCGACTCTGAAATAATAAAAAAAAAGTTTAATTAAAAAATGTGCTGTTTTCGAACAATCCGTTTGCTATTATTTTATGGTCTTTGTTTATAGATTTACAAATGTACTTACTAGTGATGAATGTAAAGTTTCATCAAGTAGTGCCCGGTTTTTAAAAATACTATTAAAAACAGGGGCAATTTCATTGATGAATCTTTACATTGCACCATATTTGTAGAAATACTATTCCGGCCTTCCTCCAATCACGGCGTTGCTTAAGGCAATGCTTGCCCCAGGGGGGGAAGCTGCGATTGGAGGATGTCGAAATTGTCATTGCTGGCGTAGGAAGAGGCTTGCGATGGGCTGGTGAAGCGCTGGAGCGGCTTTCAAGACGAAGAGGTATTTCTACATATATGGTGCAATGTAAAGTTTCATGCTTTTAATAGTATTTTTAAAAAAAACGGGCACTACTTGATGAAACTTTACATTCACTTTAATAAAAAGGTGCAAGTAGATTTACACTAAAATTATAAATCTTTTTGATTAATAACACTATGCTTTTACATTTTAAGATTATTACTTTATCTGGCTCCTTATTTAGCATTTGCAGAATTGATACACAGGGAAGAGGGTTTAAACTCCAACACTACCTGGAAACTTGAGGAAAACTATATTAAAGCAACTATTGAACATGGGGTTCACAACTGTGATCAGCTAAAACAGTTTAAAATTATTCTGCAAAGCAGAGAAAATGAAATGCAAAAGAAAAGAAAAACAAAACAAAAAAATTTAATTAAAAGACTTTGGGACTGGAAAGAATAAAAGGCACATGGGGGAAGGGAGAACAGAAATGACAGAACAAGGAAAGGAATGAGAGAGGAAAAAAAAAAAGTGTAGAGAAAAATATAAGTGTGTGGGGGGGGGGGGGGGGGCTGGGATCTGGCTTGTCACAGAGTGGGAGTTTTCCTGAAAGGCAATACATGCCATTTCCTAGGACAGAGCCATAGAGTGAGAGGAGGGGGGAACTGCAGCTTTAAGAAAGCAGCTGTAATTGGCGAGATCTCCAGATAAACAGTCATTCTGGCGCCAGCCAAAAAGCAAACTCTGTATTATCACCACTCCTCTTCAACAGCAGAGGGACCTCCTCGGGAAAACAGGGCTGAGTGATCTGATTTCAAAGAGAATGCCAGACCAAACAACAAGAGCAAACTTCAAACTCCTGCCCTTCTCTCCTCCCCAAGCAGAACATTTTGTGCATCTTAAAAAAAAAAAGATTCACAACATGATAGAAAGATCTACTCTAAGCTTGTGCTTAAAACCTCAGGGCAGCCAATTCTGCACATCACAACCTCAAAATCAATATTTGCTCTCTCTATTTTAAAAAGGAAATCCTGGGGACTAAAAAGGTTAAATAAAAAAAAACACAAACACAACTATAGCATATTATTATTAGTAGCAACAGTACGTTAATGTAAAATTTACACAAAACTTGTGTAAAGCAGGGTTCTACAAACTACCCCCCCCCCCCCCCCACAGACCCAGTGCCACAATACTACATACCGTTGCAACCCTATTTTTATGCTTGGTCTGAAAATGTAAGTAATATACAGCAAAAAAGCAGCAATTGTTCGGCAAAATGGTTCAGAAGTGTGCATACTTTATTCCTGATTGTATTCAAACATGAAAGTGTTGTAAAAGGTAATAACACCCACACTCTCCTGCAACACACACACACGTAGAGACACAGTAAATATAGTTGTGTGACCCAGTAATGGGTCCCGACCTGTGGTGTGAAGAAACATGTGTAAAGCATCTTACACAAAACATTCACACATAATTAATAATGAAAGCTGGAGAGAAAACAGTTTTTTTATTCTTTTAAGGTGTTTTCCCCCTTTTAGAAACATTCTAGAGTAATTACAGCCTTTTTGTTCATTAAACAAATGCTGGTTTCTATGTGTTCAACCCCTGCAAAAGTGTTAAATACATAAAGTTGTGCCCCCAACCACAATCCATTGCTGCACTTGAGAAGGATACAGCAAGGGAGCCAATCAGGTGTGCCATATGTAACTGCATGTAGTGAACTTAATTCATGTATATCCAGGGGTAAATTGACATAAAGCTGCACTGTCTGATGTATTATTGTATTTTATTATTGCACCATTGCTTGCCAATACCTATGTGTTTAAGCCATCTACAATATATACTGCCAATCCTGAGCTGGATACGGCCGGTGACTGTGGCTACACACATATGCCATCCCTGACTGGCCATGTTCAGCTGTGGAGCAGTAGTGCACAGTAGTACACAGCGCTGACAGTTTTAACACATGCAAGCAACACTTCAATTGCATTAGAGCATTTACTCTGCATGTCTAGGTCCTTTTAAACACACGTAGAGAAATATGCATTTGTTTGCTCTAAAAAAAGAGGATTATTAAGTCCCATGGTATACGCAGATTTACTGTAGAAATGGTATTTTCTGTCTTCTGCTGCGTAGCCATCTTTGTGCAACACTTGCTGAAAATTATTAACGCTATTAGAAGCAGCAGAAATAAAACTATCTTCTATTTACTGCACTGACCTAGCTCTACCATATTGTTAAAGATAAGGGCAGCCCCTATCGCTACAAAAAGGCAACCAGCAACCCCCAGTGCCACAGCACACACGCATCACTGACCGCTTGGTATTCTACAAATGCAGCTCTCAGGACCCAAAGTTTCCCCGGAAAAGAAACATGTATTCTGTACGCTCTGATTACCCATAACACTACAAACAGAAACTCTCCTCACCATACAATTACTGATAAGTGCTGTTTAAGTCCAGCAGCCCGAAATTGTGCAGGGAGTGGTGTAGGAGCGAACAGGAACTCACAAACAGGAGATTTTGCCCAATACAGATTTTATTTAGTGGTTGATTGAAAGGTAAAAGCGCAGAATTGTGAAAGTACCTAAATTAGAGGAAACATTCCCTCATTACTGCTCAAGTAGCCCTTATACAATCTGTGGATAATTAGACAATTGTAAACAATAAAAGAAATATGATGATACCTCACAATAATGTTTCAAGTGAATTTAAAGAAACAAAAGAATTATTAACTTTAATCCAAGATTTGACAAATCTTATTAAATGGACAAACTAAACAATTTTCCAGCGGCCAAACAATACAATATGCATGTGCAATAATAAAAATCATTATTACAAAAAAAATGAAATCTAAGAGTTGTGGCTCCCTGGCTGCTGAGATCTTTCAAGCACTGCATTAATGTGTAGTTTCATAAATTTCTCTTATTCCAGCAGCTAGCTCTCAGTAGTACATTGCTGCTTGTGAGCTCACCTAGGTATGCTTTTTAACAAAGGATGTCAACAGAACAAAGCAATTAGATAATACAAGTGAAATGGGAAACTGCATGGTCTTATTTTGACTCAACTGTCCCTTCAAAAATGTTAAACTGATTGTGCAAAATTTAATTAAGAAAGTTGTTCCTGCTGAGTTTAAAGGAATATGAAACTGTCACAGATACCAGGTCGCAAGGGTTAAACTCCTACCCCCTACTACCTCACCCCCTCCTGTTTGTCAGAGAAGAGCCCTTCTAGGCTGACCAGGCTCCTGGAACTCACTGTCGGCCACATCACGCCAGACACCCGCTAACTTTACCCCTGGTCGCTCCAGCAGCCCTTTGCCCCAGAGCTCTGCTCTTTTGGGAATTGGTAGCCCCTAGGGAGGACAAGAGGTGGAAGAAGTGCCGGAGGGGAGCTCCTTTGGGAACCGGGGGCTTTGGACACCCCTACCCCCTATCTTTACCAGGCTGTAACACCGGTCTCCAGTAAAAAATCACGCCATTTTTTGGACTGTGGCATCTCGGGACCGAGAACTTTTAAATGAGCTTTTCCCCCCGGGATCACCCCGAAACCACCACCTCTATGTCTTGGGACTCCTTGGGGCCGTGGCTACTATGACCAGCGCCAGCCTGTCTGGAGGGGTGGGAAGTGTTTCACAGTAAAGTCAGTTATTGTTTCACCTGAATGCTACTCTGTCTAGTTATTTGAGTGGGCTCCTGGCAGAGCTACCCAGTCAGAGTAGCCAGAGTCTGTCACAGGGTGGGATCCTTAATACTGGTGCTGTCTGATATCAGGGTGGGCTACTGGCTGTAGTGACTTGGTGGATACACAGCTGCAGTCAGCAGGGAGGAAGCAGGACTCTTCTGGCGGTGCTACCCAGTCGGAGTAGATGGGGTATCGTCACATTGGTGGCAGCAGTGGGATCTGCTTCTTCCACACTGTTCCTGCTGACAGAGGAGAAGTGCCACAGTAGCCAGTAACTATGGAGGCTGGGCTCCTGGAGAGAGTAGAGGAGGCGCTGGCCCAGCTATACGGTCCTCATTCGTATCAGGACCTGCTGGCACAGAGGGCCTTTTTCCACCAGCAACTATGGAGGAAAAGCATTCAACAGGAACAGGAGTGTGATGGAAAGGTCCTCCCAACGGATAAGAGGTACTGGGTCTGGTGGGACTTGCGGGTGCCTCTCCTGGGAGAGCAGCCCAGGAAGGAATGGCTATCTAACCTGGATGGATTGGTCCAGACAGAGATGTGGGTGGAGGACGGTTACCGAGCCCTCCGATGGCACGCTATGGAAGCGAAACATGACTGGAGGATGACACCCCCACAGAGGGCTTTGGTGGCCCTGGAATACTATTTAACAAGATGAGGGGGGACCCAGACTTTGGGAGCTTGGCAAAACTAAGAGCGGAGGAAATTGGCAGTGCCCAAGAAAAGCTGCTGGATCTCTCAGGGGTACCCGGACTGCAAGCCGATATGGATTATATATGTGGCCAGGAATGGGAGCTGGAAGTGGCATACAAGAGGCTGCTAGACCGCGTTCAGCAGCATGCCACGGATTCTGCACGGAGCTGAGGTGCAGCAGTCTGGGAATCCTGGTGGTTGGCCTCTGAGGAGTGGCAACAAGGAATAAGCGACAAAGAGCTGCTAGATACAGATCAGCAGCATGACCCCAAGCTTATGGTCTTGGACCAGGGAGCTACACCAGCAGTAGCGCTGGTAACCGGGCAGAGAGCCACTGGCCTCTGCCCCGCACCTACAGCAGCTCTGGGAAACCAGGGAGCGGAGGTCGCCAACCTCTATCCCCACCAACAGAACCCCTTCCCAGGAGAGGAGACAGTCTGTCTCCCTCCACAGCACCAGAAGCCCTTGCAGGGAGAGGAGGTAGCAGACATCCCTCCCCAGCGGCAGAACCCCTTCCAGGGAACAGAGACAGTTGGTTTCTCTACCCAGCGGCAGAACCCCTTGCCGGGAGAGACGGCAGTCGCTCTCCCCAGTGGCAGAACCCCTTCCAGGGAGCGGAGACCCACGGTCTCCCTCCCCAGCGGAAGAACCCCTTGCAGGGAGACAGCAGTCGATACCTCTCCCCAGCGACAGAAGCAGGTACCAGGAGAGACGGCAGTCTGTTTCTCTCCTAATTGACAGAGCAATCCCCAGGGAGCGGAGGTAGTCGTCCTCCCTCCCCTTCAACAGAACCCCTTCCAAGGAGCAGAGACAGTCTGTCTCCCTCACCAGTGGCAGAACCCCTTGCAGGGATAGATGGCAGTCAATATCTCTCACCAGTGGCAGAGCCAGGTGCAGGAAGTTGCGGCAGTTGGTCTCTCTCCCCAGGGGCAGAGCCATCCCCTGGGAGCGGAGGTAGACGTCCTCCGTCCCGTAAGCAGAACCCCTTCCTGGGAGAGGAGACAGTCGGTCTCTCTCCCTAGCAGCAGAGCCATCCCCCGGGAGTGGAAGTCTTCATCCTCCCTCCCCTTCAACAGAACCCCTTCCTGGGAGAGGAGAAAGTCGGCCTCCCTCCCCAGCGACAGAACAGTTTCCCAGCGGCCAAAACCCTTCCCGGGAGAAGAGACAACCGGTCTCTCTCCCCAGCAGTTTGGCAGGATCACCACACTATACCCGTCCAGGAGGATTTCTCACAGGGGGCAGGCGTTTCATTGGGCCAGAGAGATACCTGCTCCTGCCGTTGGTCCCACAAGTTTGGGCACCCGAGCTTTGCCTGCCCCACCTAGGAGCAACCTCAACCTATAGTCTGGGGTGGGAATACAGCCGGGAAACCTGCAACAGCTTTGGTTGTAGGTGGGTCGGCAGGTACACAGCCAAGTGTCACAGAGGGAGACAGTGTGACCATGGGACTTAAAGACACTGGGACGGTAAATGTTTTGGAGCCCGGCCAGCCTGAGAGGGGTTAGGCAGGTATCCGTTGTGCTGCGGCTGGCTGGCAGTTCCAGGAGCCCGGCCAGCCTAGAAGGGTTTTACCCGGTCAGAGATCAGCTCTTCTCTGACAAATTTCACATTACAAAACAGGTCTGGGAGATCACGGCTGCTCTCAGGAGCCCAAATCCGCTGAGAAACAGGAGGGGGTGAGGTAGGAAGGGGTAGGGGTTTAACCCTTGCGGCCCGGTATCCGTGACATCTCCCCCCTTTCAGTCCGGCAAACCCTTAACGGGTCGGCCTGGGGCTGTCCGTCGGTTGTTGGGAGAGGTCATCCCATCCCTCCTGGGCTTGGGGCATCTTTGGCTACCACTGGCCGTCACCCCCTGTGCCCTGAGCACAGGGATAGGTACACAATGCACAGTCCCAAACAAGTTTCCCAGGCCTACTCCAAAACATTTGCCCTCCCACAAGTCCCAGTGTCTTAAGTCCCATGGTCACACTGTCTCCCTTTTTGACACTTGGCTGAGTACCTGCCGACCCACCCACAACTAAAGCTGTTGCAGGTTTCCCGGCTGTATTCCCACCCCAGACTATAGGTTGAGGTTGCTCCTAGGTGGGGCAGGCAAAGCTTGGGTGCCCAAACTTGTGGCACCAACGGCAGGAGCGGGTATCCCCCGGCCCTATGCAACGCCTGCCCCCTGTTTCAAGTGAATTTAAAAGGAACAAAAGAAATATTAACTTTAATCCAAGATTTGACAAATCTTATTAAATGGACATACTAAATTTTTCAGGGGCCAAACAATATAATACGTATGTATATGTGCAATTATAAAAATCATGATTACAAAAAAAAAAAAATTAAGATCTAAGAGTTGTGGCTCCCTGGCTGCTGAGATCTTTCAAGCACTGCAATAATGCATAGTTTTATAATTTCTCTTACTCCTGCAGATAGCTCTCAATAGTACATTGCTGCTTGTGAGCCCACCTACAGTATCTCACAAAACTGGATTACACCCCTCACATTTTTGTAAATATTTTATTATATCTTTTCATGTGACAACACTGAAGAAATGACACTTTGCTACAATATAAAAGTAGTGAGTGTACAGCCTGTATAACAGTGTAAATTTGCTGCCCCCTCAAAAAAAACAACAACACACGGCCATTAATGTCTAAACCATTGGCAACAAAACAGAGTACACCCCTAAGAGAAAATGTTCAAATTGGGCCCAATTAGCCATTTTCCCTCCCCGGTGTCATGTGACTCGATGTTACAAGGTCTCAGGTGTGTTAAAATTTGGTGTTATTGCTCTCACACTCTCTCATACTGGTCACTGGAAGTTCAACATGGAACCTCATGGCAAAGAACTCTCTGAAGATCTGAAACAAAAAAATAAATTGATGCTCTACATAAAAATGGCCTAGGCTATAAGAAGATTGAAAAGACCCTGAAACTGAGATGCAGCACGGTGGGCAAGACCATACAGCGGTTTCACAGGACAGGTTCCACTCAGAACAGGCCTCGCCATGGTCGACCAAAGAAGTTGAGTGTATGTGCTCAGCTTCATATCCATAGGTTGTCTTTGGGAAAGACGTGTGAGTGCTGCCAGGATTGATGCAGAGGTTGAACGGGTAGATGGTCAGCCTGTCAGTGATCAGACCATACGCTGCATCAAATTGGTCTGCATAGCTGTCGTCCCAGAAGGAAGCCTCTTCTAAATATGATGCACAACAAAGCCCACAAATAGTTTTCTGAAGACAAGGAGACTAAGGACATGGATTACTGGTATTTGGTTCAGATAGTGTGAAGCGTGTGTGGCGGCAACCAGATGAGGAGTACAAAGACAAGTGCGTCTTGCCTACAGTCAAGCATGGTGGTGGAAGTGTCGTCGTCTGGGCCTGCATGAGTGCTGCTGGGACTGGGAATCTACAATTCATTGAGGGGAACCATGAATGCCAACATGTACTGTGACATACTGAAGCAGAGCATGATCCTCTCCCTTCGCAGACTGGGTCGCAGGACAGTATTCCAACATGATAACAACCCCAAACACACCTCCAAAACGACCACTACCTTGCTAAAGAAGCTCAGGGTAAAAGGTGATGGACTGGCCAAGCACGTCTCCAGACCTAAACCCTAATGAGCATCCTCAAATGAAAGGTGGGGGAGCACAAGGTCTTTAACATCCACCAGCTCCGTGATGTTGTCATGGAGGAGTGGAAGAGGACTCTAGTGGCAACCTGTGAAGCTCTGGTGAACTCCAGGGCTAAGGCGGTGCTGGAAAATAATGGTGGCCACACAAAATACTGACACTTTGGGCCCAATTTGGACATTTCCACTTAGGGGTGCATTGTTGCCAACAGTTTAGATATTAATGGCTGGCCTGTGTGTTGAGTTATTTTGAAGGGACAGCAAATGTACAATGTTGTTATACAGGCTGTACACTCACTACTTTACATTGTAGCAAAGTGTCATTTCTTCAGAAAATGTGAGGGGTGTACTCACTTTTGTGAGATACTGTAGGTATGCTTTTCAACAAAGGATGTCAACAGAACAAAGCAATTTGAAGTGAAATGGAAAACTGCACGCTCTTATTTCGACTCAACTGTCCCTTTAAAAATGTAAGAACATAAGAACATAGGACCAAACACTATCTCCAGGCTATATGTGGCACTTCAATCCCCCCCAAATACACCCTAAAACTCCCATAATGCTGGCTTGGGAACGGGACCTAGGTATAGTAAGAGATAGACAGGAGTGGGAAACAACATTCCAACTAGGAGACAATGGCCTATTAAGTGTTGATTTAAAAGAAAACGCACTGAAAACAGCCTTCCGATGGTACTTAACCCCAATTAGGACTTCTCATATGAGCCCTCAGGGAAGCAACTTGTGCTACAGAGGTTGCGGATAGAGAGGCACAAACAAACGTGGTGGGATTGTGAGATTGTCCAAGAGGTGTGGAGGAGACTCTCTTCATTTATAGGTCAGTTGGTGGATGAGGAGCTTACCCTTACCATACAACAAGCACTACTACATGAACCTATAGAAACCTACCATAGACACCTGAACACTTTCATTAGAATCCTATGTACAGTCACCAGAACATGTATAGCGAGACACTGGAAAGTAGGGGCTCCAACATGGACAGAGATATACAATAAAATACAACTCACATATACTATGTATGAAGCAGCAGCGGAAATTCTAAACAATAGAGAGACAATGCAAAAGGTCTGGTTCTACTGGATAAGTAGACAGGAACAAATCATCTAGGGCAGTGATTTTTAACCTTTTTTTTGCCGTGGCACACTTTTTTTATATTAAAAAATCCTGTGGCACACCACCATCCCAAAATTTTAAAAAAATCACACATTGTAGCCTAATACAGTATATATATATATATATATATATATATATATATATATATATATATATATATATATATATACATACATACACACATACTGTATGTATTGTGCTGTTATGCCATGCCTCCTACAAACTACCCCTGCACTGGGAGTAAAAAACAAGCAAAGTTTAAAAAATATGTCACACTGTTGACAGTCTGCCGTGGCACACCTGAGGATCTCTCACGGCACACTAGTGTGCCACGGCACACTGGTTGAAAAACACTGATCTAGGGTCTTAACTTAGTGTGAGCTGATGTCGGGTTGTCGGGGGTGCGTCGTGGGACGAGGGACTCTACTCATCAGGTAAAGTGCTACCTACAAAAAGAGTCACTGTCTTATGTGAACGGAGAAAGAATCTCCCCCTTTCCCTTTTTTCCCCCCTTTAAAAATTTCCCCTTTTTTTTCTTCCCTGTTTTCCGTTGGTTTGTTAGTTTGTAGTTTCGTTAACAAGGATGAGGGACTGACAAACCTGTGTTCTTTTTAGTTTTTAATTTGTTTTGTTTAACCTGATAGCAACGTATCTCACAGTTGCGTTGTTCTTTGGTGTGAGAAGTTTGATAAAAATTAAGTAGAAAATACACTAGGATGTATCAATCTCACGCTGAAAACAATGGACATTTATGAAGGTATGCAAGCAGAAGTATTATTTACTAATATGACTTAAAGACCTGGATTTTAGTTATAATGAGAATGTATTGATAATTTTGCTTTGTTTACACATGGTAAAAAAAATGTTTTCAATAAAAAGTATTTAAACATAAAAATGTAAGAAAGTTGTTCCTGCTGAGTTTAAAGGAATATTAAATTCCAATTTTTTTCTTTCATGACTCAGACCATGCAATTTTAAACAACGTTTTAATTTACTTATATTATTAACATGTCTTCATTCTCTTGATATCTTGTTGAAAAGCAATGACGTATGCCCACAAGACGGCCCATTTCTGGAGCACTATATGGCAGCAGTTTTGCTAGAATGTTATCCATTTGCAAGAGCACTAGATAGCAGCACTATTTCCTGCCTTTTAGTGCTCCAGATGCCTACCTAGGTATCTCTGCAACACAGAATATCATGGGAATGAAGCAAATTTGATAACAGAAGTATATTGGAAGCATTTTTTTTTAAAAAATAGTAAGCTCTGTCTGAATCGCAAAAGAAAATGTTTACATTTTATATCCCTTTAAGACTTCCCCCAATAAGCCAATACACGTGACAGCTATTTGACCAACAAAATAAAAAGGGGGAACGAGAGGAGCACTTTAAAACTTATATTTTATTTCTGTATTGTAGTTTCCTTTAAAAATACAGCATCATAAGACAAACTGCATCAACAAATCCGCCATAACAGGAACAGCTATTTGACCAAAACAATATCATGCCTGCAAATATCAAGGGCTTTTAGGATGAGTGGGGATATTGTACCTGGGGTAAACCCCTAAGAGGGTCTCACTATGAAGTAATGCATTAAAGCCCTCTCTTGTAAAGTGCTAAAGGGAGATTGCAACACTGTGGAAAAAATGGTACAGAACCCATTTAGTCAGAGGATGCAACTGCAATGCCACAATACATACTCAAAAGTGCATTCCTCTTTTCGCAAATATCTGTAGAACAGCGTTGGGTAATCAGTATGACACCAAAAGTCACAAATCACTACACCACATATTAAAAAGCTCTATTTAAAAAAGGACCAATAAATGCATTAGACCTACATAATAAAAAGATAATGCAATAGTGCCCTTGTATCATGTGTATAGAAAAATATTGTGCACAATTCAAATTTGATCAGTAAATAGGAAAGTTTTTTTTTTATTGTAAGCCCTATCTAAAAATCATGAACGAAAACTTAATAGCATGGAAGACAAAGTCCTGTTTAATTGATAAATATATAAAAATTATGCTTACCTGATCATTTTCTTTTCTTCTGATGGATAGAGTCCACAGCTGCATTCATTACTTTTGGCAAATAAGAACCTGGCCACCAGGAGGAGGCAAAGACAATCTAGCCAAAGGCTTAAATACTCCTCCCACTCCCCTCATCCCCCAGTCATTCTGCCGAGGAACAAGGGACAGTAGAAGAAATATCAGGGTGAAATGTGCCAGAAGAATAATAAGGACGCCCCACATAAAATGACGGCTGGGGAGCTGTGGACTCTTTCCATCAGAAGAAAAGGAAATTATCAGGTAAGCATAATTTATGTTTTTCTTCTTAAATGGAAAGAGTCCACAACTGCATTAATTACTTTTGGGAAAACAATACCCAAGCTATAGAGGACACTGAATGCCAAGACGGGAGGGTACAATAGGCAGCCCATACTAAGTGCACCAGGCCTGAACCTCTACCCAATAAAAAAAAAATCCTGCTTCTTCCCAAAAATTTTTTTTAAAAGGAAAAGCCCCAGTGACACTGACTCGCAGCCAGTCCAGAGCCAAAATTAGAGACTGCAAAACGGACTTGACGGAGCCAACAGCCCACTAAGAGACACTGTCGCCCAACAGACGGTCCCCCACCACTCACCCCTAACAAATGAAGGGTAAACCAGCTGAAAACCCCAAAGGGAACAAAGCAAAAGAGGATCGAGAAAAATGAAAAGTCCCTCAATGCAAAAAACAGCACCTCCAAGAGTGGGCCCAGTAATCAGAGACCCAAATGAACCCAAACAGGGAAGAAGGCCACGCCTATACCAGGTGAAACCCGGGATAATACCGAAAAGACATCTCTCCAATATTCTGCAAGCATGGAACGCAAATAAAGAGGCAAAGTCCTCCCAGCGCGTTCCCATAGAATACCCAAGTATTCGACGATGAAAGAGCGTGTAATAGACCCAGGCGAAACCCCAAGTTTGAAAACACAGAGGAAGCTAAAACATGAATTATCTTGTAACGTGCGGCTAATCCCCCTTAAGGGACTCAAGGCGCTGCTCATCTTATAAACCTCGAAAGGAAGAAGGCTGAGTAGACCTCGCCGGGGATCGAACGTGAAACCCTCGGTTTGCTACAGTACATTAGTACGCTGAGCTAGCTGTCCAGCCAGCTGCAAGGAAGAAGTCATCAAGAAACAGACCGCACAAAACAGCCCCCGACAGAGGGCATGCTCCAGGCAACCTAAGCCGCCAGACCTACTCACAGGTCCCTAAAAAGGGGAACACAAAGCCTCCATTAAGGCCCTTTGAGAAGGAGAATTACCCTCAGAATCCGAAGGAAGAGGAAACCGTCTCCTGTCAAAGGAGCAAGGAGAAGGGAAAAACCCATCTCCTAGCAGACTGAGCTATCAGAATAGACACAGCAAGCTCACACATCCCAAAGGATACTGTGACCCATAGACCGCTCAGGCATCCTGACCTGCAGACCCAGTTGGGCCACCAATACAAGGGAACTAAGATCCCAAAACTGGTAAAGGAACGAGCGTAAAGATGGCAAAGCCATCCCCCCCAGAGTACAAGTACAACCCAACTCTGAAAACAGACAAGGCCATAGACCCAAGGATCTATCAAATCAAAGCCCCACAATCTGACATGGAACCAACAAGATTCCAGGTGGAACCAAGTCCACCTTCCACTTCCCGACCAGGAGAAGTCCCTAGTAAGGACTCCGTCTCCCGAGAAGCGAATATCCCTTAAAGAAAAAAGGAAGAGGCCAGAAGGGCAATAACCGTCCTTAAGGCCCGAAGCCACCGGCGAAACGGGAAGAAAAAAATCCCCCGCAAATGTCCAAGAAAGGACCCCCACACAAGTAGTTTGCCCAACAGAGGGACAGCCAACCCATTCATCTGCAGTGTAGAGTTTCCACGGGTACCCTGGCAAACAGGGGAATGCAACCCTAAGGCACACCAGAAGATCGGAATCCAGCACCAGCAGCTGGGTAGGAACCCACCATTCTTTAGGCGCAAGCCACCCAGCTAACCCCAGATGACATGAGTTACTCTGTGGCAAGGAGTAATAAATACTCCGATAGACCTGGCCAACCCTGACCCGGTCAGGTAGATGGAGCAAGGACATAGCCCCAGTTCCCACCACCGTTGAACATCCCGACCAGCCCTGAGATCCAAACAACCCAAAACTGGGACAGGAGCGAAGTCCCCAAATCAGGAAGAAAAAACAGGTCCGGGTACCTAATAGTTCAGGCAACTATACCCTGGAACTAAACACCTACTAGCAGGGCTAGTCTCCCCATCACCTCCACACAGGCAGAGGACACAGGTGAGAGATAAGGTGCTAAACCTTCCCAGCTCCGGGAAAAACCTGAGCTAAACAAGTCCCCACCGGGATCAACCAACGTCCGGAAAAAAGATCCCCAAAAGGAGATCTAACCCACCCGGGACAATGGAAGAAGACCTAAGGTCTCATAACTCAGACAGACCTTACGCGGCCTAGAGTAAGAGCCATATCTAGATGCACTAGAAACAGCTGACATGCACCCCCTTTAAAAAAGGTGCCAAAAGCTGCAATAGGTTTCAAAATACAAAAAAAAAAAAACTTTCCACAAGCTGGACAGCTATACATACAAGCTGTTGGATCAAGCCCCATAGGACCATCCAGGAGCCTAAAAACTGAAGACCAAACCACTCAACTAGTGACAACGGGGCACTACGCCCGCCAGCCCCCGCCCCCCCCCCCACATGGAGGAGGAACTCTAGGTTCTGATGATATCAGATGTCAGATAAAGTGACACAGCGGAACACTCCCCTGCCCCCTCATCCATTGTCAGGTTTTTTTCCCTGTTTGGTTTGCCATGTGCTGCCGGCAGCCATTTTACTCACCTCTCTTCCTGATTATGGCGCATTGTGGGGGATGCTGCTCATTTCCTGCACTTCCTTTTATGGCTAGACTGGTGTGCATCATCCATGCGAGACAGGATTCAGTCTCATAATTGTGATGTCATCACTCATTTAAAGGGCCTCTGTTCAGTATGCTTTGCCTTTGCCTTGTCTCAGACCTGTTTGTGAGAGTTCCTGTGTATTACCTGGCTGCCTGACGTCCTTCCCGATTCCTGGCTTGTTCCTGACTCTGCTGTTTTCCTTGTTGCTGATTCCGGCTCGTCTGACTATTCGCTTTGGCTCCTGACTCGGCTTGTCTGACTACCAGCTCTGGTTTTGACTCGTGGGCTTTTTATTATTGTTTGCTATTAATAAAAGGTGTGATTATTTTTACACTTCTCGTCACAGTCTGATTCCTGGCACCCTGAAATTACGCAAAGGCCGTGAATCCTGATGGTGCTAATAATCCACCTTTACGTGCCATCATTTCCAGGATGGATGGACAGGATGACCGCTTGGATCAATTTGCACTAGCCCTGCAAACCCTGCTGACTCGCACTGCACATTTGGACCAAAGTGTCCCGCAAGTTATGGCTGCTCCTGGTTCCGCTGCTGCACCTATGCCTACCAGGAGCATGTCTGGTTCTGCACCTCTACCTCAATATATGGAGGCGATCCTATTCAGTGCAGAGGGTTTTTGAACCAGGTGGGCATTTACTTTGAGATGTTACCTCAGGTGTTTCCCTCTGACAGAGATAAGGTGGGATTTCTTATCTCGTTACTCTCCGACACAGCTCTTGCCTGGGCTAATCCCTTGTGGGAGACAAATAAACCTGTGATTTCAAATTACCCTGAATTTGTGGCCTCCTTTCGAAGGGTATTTGATGTTCTGGCTCGCTCCTCCTCTGCTGCTAAACGACTCATGTCCATTCAGCAAAGTACATGATCTGTTGCTCAGTATGTGGACTTTTTTTTTATTATTTTTTGCTATTAATAAAGGTGATTATTTTTGCACTTCTCGTCTCAGTCCGATTCCTGGCACCCTGACATCCATAACTGAAGGCTATAAGAACTGCAACAATCCTTTCCCGCCTTGTGTACCCACAGGTCCTCTCGAATGCTTAGTTGAACATAAAAAACAATGATAACCTGAGCACTCGGCGCTACTACCGATCCAGCAGAAACAGCGCCATGTGTCTGAACAGCCCCAAAACCAAACAAACCCGACAAGCTGCATAAATTCTCCCACATAGGGGGAAAAAGAAAAACAGACATTATTAAACATAGGACTAACAAGTCCAAACAACTTCCGAAAAAGTAACAAAGAATATCGATCCCAGATGGTTCCTGAAGGAAGCAAACAATAGGGCACAAGCACAATCTCAAATGAACGCCTGGACTCTGCAGACGGACCATCACTAACATTATCTGGAAGCGAAAACATGCTGCAATCTCCGGGGGGGGGGGGGGGAAGGCTCCCCCAGAGATGGATGGCTCAGCAGTCCTCTGGTTCCCCGAGTCCGAGGAACCAGGCGCTCTCATATGGCATACGGAACAAAACTGGTCGACATGTGTCAACGAGGCCAATCCGGAGTCATCACCAGACACAGAATCTAAATCTGAAATTAAAATAGTCTCAGCATCAGAATCCTCCATAACTGGATAGGAGGAAAAATCAATATGGACCAAAGTATTAAAACAAATGCGGCACCTGACACCCACAATGGCTGGGGCACTCACCACCTATGACCAGACCCCTGTGGACTAGAATATCTCCTTCACCACACGGTCAGGAATGCGGAAATGGGGGAACGGAGCGTAACCACGCCCAAACACAAGGTGAACCGTACAGTCCAAAAACCCAACCAAAAAGCTGCGTCACTTCCAAAGGCCTCAAAGTTCCAACCACGAGCCCATAAACATCACACATAAGCATGTTGAATCACATAACATGATTATAAACCCCCCCCCCCCTATTCAATAACCCCCCTCAGGAGATATTAATCCTCAATTCCAAGATACTAACAAAGACTCACTGACACACTTATGTCATATAGTTAGACCCGCAAAGGTGTGGTAGCCTCTCGGGAAAACATTGACGATAAAGTCAAATGAAACGATCTTACCGGAATCTACGCCGTGGAACAGGAACACAGCCTTTCAAGTGTGACGAATAGTGGCATCGCCTCCACCATGGACTTGAGAGAAGAAAGCAGGCAGCGGAGCGAAGTTAGACAACACCGATTGCTTGAGGAGCTGTTAATATGAGTCGGGATGGTTTCGCAGAAAGACACTCTCTGCATCTCCGGACTCTAACTTTCATCTAAGCCCTCACTGAGAGACTGACAGGACTACTTAAAACTCCAGTCCCATGCCGAAGAGTACTACCCTCCATAAGAGACAAAAACGAAAAATTCTGACACTTCAAAGAATGACTGGGGGATGAGGGGAGTGGGAGGAGTATTTAAGCATTTGGCTGGGTTGTCTTTGATATATAGATTATATATATATATATATATATATATATATATATATATATATATATATATATATATATATATATATATATATAAAAATATTACCGTATTATGCACAAATAATGATTTGATTTTTTTGGTTTGTAATGTATAGAATAGACCACTGGTTTTCAAACCTGTCCTCAGGCCTCCCCAACAGGCCAGATTGTTAGGATTACCTTGGAAGAGAGCAGGTAAAATAACCATGTTTACTAATCAGCTGATTCTGACTACTGTCTACTCACCATGCGCATGAACAAGCTATAGGACCACAGAAAAGTCTGTGCTTGATTGCCCTATAAACAGGGTAAATTAACCTTAAAAAGAGAAGGACTGATTATTGTTAAATAGAGTAAATACATTCTCTGCAAACAAAAAAGGAACAGTTTTTTAGCCAGTGAAGAGGATTGGTGCTTCTGGCAAAGCCAATGGGAGCCACCAGTTGTACACCACTGAGTCAATACTGTGCACACAGATAGCTGTGGCAACAGGAAGTGTTCTATCCATGCACCACAGTGCATCACTTTCTCACCACGGCAACAAGCGGATGGAAAGTGCAGCTTTGAGTGCTGTGGACATACTGTTTTGTTGCACTTGGCAGTGAGCTCTGGTCTTACGTGCACTATTGTATTGAATGGACATTGCCGTTTTCCCACTTTCTGGAAGTATATTGAAAGTCAGATTAACAGCATGCTTACAATACAGCTAATGTATTTAAATTAGTATGTTAGACAGTAGTAAGGGCAATGGAAGTGAATAATAAAGCAATCATTACTCCCTTGTCCATTTAAATTATATGGAAAAACTTTTTTTATAAAAAAAAAACAAAAAAATACATATCAAACAGGAGCTGGAAAAGGATGCGTTTTAGTTTTTCTCTCTTTTTTTGCCCACAAATAACTGTGTGCAAAGTAAGGAACTACTATACAAAGCTTGAGCACATTTCAGTTTTGCAATGCATATCATACTGCGCACAATATATATATATATATATATATATATATATATATATATATATATATATATATATATATATATATATATATATATATATATATATAGCATAAATCGATAAAGCCCATGCAATCAGAAATGTGCATAATCACCAGCTAGCATTGCTGTTGCAGAGGAAATATGCATATTCTTTTCAACAAAGGACACCAAGAGAAAAAAGTAAATTTGATAAAGTGAATTTAAAGTCATAAAATGGCATGCAAGTTTCATTTCGACTTCCCTATCCTTTTAGAAAAAAAAAAAATGTAACAGTGGATGATTTTATATTAAAGGGACAGTCTAGGCCAAAATAAACTCATGATTCAGATAGAGCGTGTCATTTTAAACAATTTTCCAATTTACTTTTATCACCAATTTTGCTTTGTTCTCTTGGTATTCTTAGTTGAAAGCTTAACCTAGGAGGTTCATATGCTAATTTCTTAGACCTTGAAGCCCACCTCTTTCAGATTGCATTTTAACAGTTTTTCACCACTAGAGGGTGTTAGTTCACATATTTCATATAGATAACACTGTGCTCGTGAAGTAATCTGGGAGCATGCACTGATTGGCTAGACTGCAAGTCTGTCAAAAGAACTGAAAAAGGGGGAGTTTGCAGAGGCTTAGATACAAGATAATCACAGAGGTTGAAAGTATATTATTATAACTGTGTTGGTTATGCAAAACTGGGAAATGGGTAATAAAGGGATTATCTAGCTTTTAAAACAATAAAAATTCTGGTGTAGACTGTCCCTTTAATGTGGATTTCTTTTTGACAACACTGGGGTAGATATACTATAAAACTGAAAGGTGAAATAGTGCACAGTAGGTGGCCTCTTTTCTATGATCTGTGTAGGAGGTAGTGAGCAGCACAGGGTTTTTAATGTCTGCTTATTCAACACCCAAGACATTTCTATCTCTGAAGTCTGCAGAGTTTCAGCTGTAAAGCGTTTCTGACAAACACATTGCGCTCTCTCTTGACAGGCCTCTGATACCAACTAAAGACGTGATTCTGTTGTGTGTATTTATACTTGTGGCCCCAGGCTGGGAATACAAAGGCCAGCCAGGCTGAGATAAGGAATCTTTTAGTCCATTAACCCTCTTGTGTCTGGACAATGCTAAGCGGTGTCTAAGTACTTGCTAAGATACACTTCCCTTTGATAAAGTGTGCAAAAATATATACTTTCTTTATTACATAAATACATGTATATGCACTTGTACAGATATCAAAATAACTGTCACATAGTGTAGCAATACCCCTTTTTACTGGTCAAATTATACAAGGGCTCTTTCTTGCTGTGAAGCAATACATTATTATAAAAACACCAACCTCATAATATTTAAGGTTTCAAATAAATTTGTTGCAAACAAGTAATATATTCAGATGATTTATAAGACAGAGCAGACTAGTATTTTTTTTCTTTTATAATGGCTAGTGTCTTAGTAGCGATCAATCATTTTTCTCATTTTAACCCTTTATAGCAAAGGGTTCCAACTTTTTCACAAAAGGTGCCAACACTGGACTACCCTCTCTGTAAATTGAAACAGAAATAATAATAATTTATTTAAACAAAACCAAGCCTCAAATAAGCCATGATTTCCGCTTGTTTGTTTTCCTCCTGTTTCACATAAATTACCCTATAGAAGTGGAGGGCCAGAGGAAATGCTCAGAAGGGCCACAGAGCAACAATAAAGCCTTAGGCTTGGACAAGTGTGATCTAGTATTATCAACTGTGCAAATGTGCTGTAAATATAACAGCCTGGGACAGCAGCAGTGCATTTGTGATAAAGAAAGTGCCTCAATAGCTGAGAAGTCTCAAGTATCTGATGAGGTCTTGTTTGCTTAGAGGAATTTAATAAAAAGCAGAGAGAGAAAAAAAAAAAAAAAAAAAAAAAGTAGGTGGACAGAGGGGGTGATTTGTAGAACTGCTTCCATACAGTATAACCTCTTATGCCGTTCTATGGGTTAACTATTTCAGTGCCAGCACATATAAATTCCTATTCAAATTAGATTTAAATGGAAAAAAAGGAGGGGGGTGATTTTATAGGTTATCATAATGTTCGCCCTTATGACTCACTTTCAAAAGGACAGTGGATTTTTCATAAATAGTTCTTGTTATATTTTGCTCTCTGTTGTAGGAAAGTGTTTTTGCTTATTAGATCCATTTACTGGCATCATACTTCGTTTTTCACTGGCAGGGAAAGGGTGCATGGCACAGTGGGGTAGCGCAGGACCAGCTTTCATTACATTGGAATGCAATGAGAGGAACTCAGCGACTCTTTACAGGGGAGTTATCCCATCCAGCCCAAACTGTATTGAAAACAGCACAAGAGTGGTTATTTGTGCAAATAAGACAGCACTCTAACTCATAGACAGATATATAGCATACACGCAAATGCTTGTGCAATTATTTGTTTTACCTTTTCCTACTGCTCCAATAAATGGTTTTATAGAAGCCAAGACACTCTTAGTACAGGGTTTAACAACCCCAGGTATAAGAAAGATAGAATGTATGGAGTATTTTGTTTGCACATATACTAACTACACCAATAGGAAGTTAAATCAATCTACAAATTTAGAACTTCAGGAAAAGCAATAGACAGAGTGGTTCACAACTTAGTGCTTATAGTTTTTAAATTAAAGATGTTGCTTTGCTTTCTGAGTTCTCCAACTGCATCAATTATCTTCTTATCTAACTTTCCATATAACTTAATGGTCCATTGGGTAATACATTTATGCAATTGTAAGGCACAAATACAATACAGCAAGAAGCATTTATAATAGAATATTTTCAAGATTAGAAAAGATGAACACATGTAAAACTAGTTACAGGACATATAAATCTTACTTATTTTGCTGCATTACAACAATGTCTATGAAAAATAAGCTCCACCCCAACTGGGGTCACCATGGTATTGATTGTAATGCACAAACTACCATGGTGAGGACATGTCATTTTATTTACCCCACAAAATGGTGCATTTTCCACTCCTCTCTAGACCTGGTGTAATGTTAAACTAACACAACAGTGATGTTACAGTCAAAATATTGATAATTGAAATGTAGGATAAGAGTTTAAGTTAACCCCTTTGATTACACAAGATGGCAAAACTTGGTAAAGCAATGAAGTACAGATGACCGTCACCTAAAGGGATACTCAGAAGTCAGAATTAAACTTTAAAGAGTCAGATCGAGCATGCAAGTTTAAACAAATTTCCAATTTACTTCCATTAACAAAATGTGCAGTCTTAATTGTTACACTTTTTGAGTTACCAGCTCGTACTGAGCATGTGTAAGGATTCAGAAGATATACATATATGCATTTGTGATTGGCTGATGGCTGTCACATGATACAGGAGGAGTGGAAGTAGACAACTGAAATTGGTCACAAAAAAATAAAAATCTGCTACTCATTTGAAGTTCAGTGCTATTGCATTGTCTTTTTAAAATGCATTTGTTGATTATGCAAATCCACTGTATTTACTGCTTCTTTAAATTTGTACTCTAACACTGACATTTCAGTATGCAGCATTTGAATTGTGCCATTTGCACAATATTTCATAGTATACGATACCAAAATAATTCTTATTTCTTGTGATCTACTAATAAAATAAAAAAGGGATGAAAAACCATATGCAAGGGTGTTAATAAAAACACAAATTTGTTTGACTTCCATGTAAAAACGTGTACCTGTCGTACAACACAAATTTGGAGGCTGTCAAGTGTTTATAAACATTTAAGCATTTTCTTCTACTTTTATAGTATGTAAGTAAAAGCACCTGAATTTCTAAAATAAATCTGATAACTTGCTTAAAGGCAGTGTACAGTGAAATCTGTTTTCTTTTAAAGTTTCCAATTATACGAGCTGCATAGTATAAAAAGGTATTGGAATTGTACCTTTATGTTTAGTTTAAGAAATTGTTGTTTCTGTTAATTGAAAACACAACCCAATTAAATGTGTTGAGTTTCCAAGGAGAGCAGACCTCATTAAAGTGATGGCAAACTCCCCTTTATATAAACAGATCCTGGAATTTTAGTGATTTTTTAGATGGAGTTTCATCAGTTGCAATGAAGATGAGCTATAACTTACTTTTGAATATAGATATAAAATTCTAATTCCTTGTGCTCCGCCATCCACTTCAAAAGTCATTTTTGTGTGCCAATGGTCTGAATTGTTCTCCAATCAGCGCTCTCCCCTTTGGGCACATTTTGTTGTAGCTAGAGCGCCGATTGGACAACAATTCAAACCTTTAGCTCACAGAAAATTTGAATTTCATATCTATATTAAAAAGATACAGGGCATCTTAATTACAACTATTATTTTAAACTCCATTTAAAATATCACTAACATTCTGGATTTGTTTTTATTTAGCGGAGAGTTTACTACTTCTCTATTATTTACACTAAATTCTCCTTATCCTATCTCAGTATACACAGTGAGACCAGCGCATAGGGGCTGATGATCAAAAACTCAGAGAGAGAAATCCTGCATGGCGAGATAAGAATGTAAAGCTACAATTCACCTTTATGAAGCTGTTTAAGGCACCTCACCAGAGAGGAGAGCTTTAGACCATTGGGCCCTTAGATAACACTGGCAAATAAACACTTTAGTGCCTCTCTGTCCAACCCCCACTGGCAGTGTGAACTATGTATAAACCTTGGTACTTGCATAGCTTTTCTATAGCCAATACACAAGTATTAACATTTTCAGTATAGGTGGGGATACAACTGGTAAAAATTGCTATTTCAAATGACAAAATCAAGGTAAAGGTGCTATATGTAAAAAGTTTAATACACTCCAACAGGTAAAATGAATCATTGGGAAGACATTTTAAAGGAGATGAGGGGGGGGGCAGAACACGGTCCCTTTAAGATTAGTTTTTAGGCTTCTTAAATGGTTATGATAAGTGCCTAAACAAGAGATCAATGTAAAATACATTCCTGTGCCCTACAGGCTGCAGTTTGCCAAGGAGATACGTGATGCACTAATTAAGGAACTACAGAATATACAGTATGCCTATGTGCTTCAATGAGAGCTGAACAAAGACCTACTGCACATGTAGGATATCACAGCTGTGGTCACTGCTTGTAAACCTTGCAGTATACTTGCTAGTGCTTTTGCTGTGTTCCCTATATTTTGGTTGACACGGCCAATCAGATGTAAAATGCCCTGGCCTACAAAACAAAAAAACAGTCAACAAGCTGCTGCAGAAATAAAAATAAAATAATGCAATCAATTTACAGGCACATGAAAGTTTTGTGATTCAGATACTTTTACAAATGCATTATTTCCAAATGACTTCTTTCTCTTGGTATTGTTCTGTTTAACACACTATATTATATGTTAAAGGGACACATACACACACTATCAAGGAAAGGAAAACGAGGATACAGTGAAACTCAAGCCAAAGTGGTTTAAAACACTACATCAGTATGCAGGGGTAAGCTGGATCTGACGCGTTTCGAGCATGCTCAGTGTGCTTCAGAGGAGATTATATATATATATATATATATATATATATATATATATATATATATATATATATATATATATATATATATATATATATATATATATATATATATATATATATATATATATACACACACACACGTTTAGTGCTCAAGACAAGTGCACCTGAGCATACCTAGGTATACATCATGGAAATTAACTAAGGATACCTAGAGAAAAAATTAAAATGTGGAAGTATTTTTTTATTTAAATGATGCACTCTATCCAAATCAGTGTTTTCACTCAACTTTCCAGTCCCTTTAACATTTTTAACAACAAAAAGTTAATGTAACTACTGCTTTTCACACACACAATAAAAATGTTTTGCCTACAAAGTCTCAATAGTTAAGACAGAGTGTGAGATATATATATATATATATATACACACACACACACACACACACACACACATATACACACAGATACACACACACAAAAAAATGCATAATGCACGCATTAGAGAAAGTCACTCCAAAAACCTCAGAGCCACAACAGTTGCGAGAAACCTAAAACCCATTAGTAGTAGCACATACCAGGAACGTGGGAGATCTGTCTGCTGTTGAAATTTCCATGGAGATCAATGAATTACCCAAAATGCATTTCAGTTTATAGCAGCTTTACCTTTGGAAAAACATCTTACAAGGCACCAATATAAAGCAGTTGGTTTATAAGTGATGGGTAATAATTATCACTCTAAAATTAAAAAAAAAAAAAAAAAAAAGTGTTGAAGAAATATTGGCCTGAAGCAGATAAATAATGTGGGCAAGGGCAAAAGGTAAGTGAAAACACAAGTGTTAAGGGATTTCTAGGAATAAAAAAAACAAAAAGGTTGAACCACAAGCCTCAGAAATTAAAACAACAAACATTGCCCAATCAGTTTGCTGTCACCATTAAAAAAAAAAAGGTATGGATGCTGCAGACATAATACATTGCAGAGATGCAAATTACAGTACATGGAACAAGTCAAAGCAGGGCTCAAAATATATTTAAAATGTAATATGGATTTATATTATTAAAAAAACACATCAATTGAACCCCTTGAATGCCAGAAAAAACATGTAGTAGTCGTGAATAATCCCATAGAATACAAAATAAACACAAAGTAATAGATTAAAATTGCTACTGCACATGGATTTGCAGCAGTGGTTTAACACCTTAAAGGAGCAACAAAAGTCAAAATTAAACTTTCATGATTTCAGATACAGCATTCAATTGTAAACAACTTTTCAATGTACATGTACATCTATTATAAAATTGGCTTTGCTCTTAGTTTCATTTGTTGAAAAGCATACTGAGGTAGGTGCACCAATGCACTACTGGGAGCTAACTGCTGATTGGTGGCTGCACATATATTCCTCACCATTGGATCACCGGATGTGTTCAAGCTAGGTCCAAGTTGTGCATTGCTGCTCTTTCAACAAAGGATACCAGGTGAAAAAAATGCCCACCATGCCATGCTGGCATCCTTAGGGCATGAATTTGCAATTCAATGAATAGTTTGGAGCATTACAAGTATTGGCACCAGTCAAATGTCTGAGTCACAATTGTGCTGTGGCAGTGGCACTAAGGATTTGTCAAGCCCTGGTTTAGTGCATAAGAAACTGACAGAACGGAGTGCACTTGAGAATATAAGGTGGCAATCAGACATAGGGGTAAGGTGCAGTTGAGATATAAACCAAGAAAACACAAACATACAAAAAAATTAAACAAATCATGGCACAACTTATTGTACATGGTGCAATTTACAGTACATGCAGATTAGCATATAACAATCCTTGACAATTCTGTGTCTCAAGTGGTGCCTAACAAAATGTGTTTTTTTTTGTTTAACTCAAAATAATCAACTCCATGTGTATATGGAGCAGACTAGCTGCAGAACAACTAGACTCAGTATAATGTGCAGCTTGGTCACAGAACATGGTGAATTTATTGTGTAAAGGGATGGTTACACCAGAGCAGAATGAACATCAGAGCAAGGGTTTCAGGATAGATGATGAGCAGAGGGTGCAGGATAGTGTATAAAATACTGGGTGACTACATAGTACAAGTTAGCAGATGAGTGCAGCGAAGATACAGTGTTAGTGCAAGATAGATAAAAGGCTGCAAGGTAGATCCAGATAAGAATGCAGATTAGGGTATAAAATACAGATTATACAGGTGCAGATCTAATTGACAATCTAATGAAAACTGATGCATAACGTACACATTGATCAGGTTAACCTGAGAAGTTATAATAGGGGTCTATGACTAAATGAACTTTGGTAGTTATGATAAGAGGATATCGATCCGAACAGTAGTAGTTTAGGTTGGGATAAAACAACATCCCTAACATGTTATTTTATATAGGAGTACTACATTTTATACAGGAACTACACACCAGAAGTACAGTTGTCACGCTGTGATCACTCACCTGGTCCGCACAACCTGCTATAGTGATAAGGGTTGCAGCAGAAGCTGTTGCTGTCCGGTCCTCCAGCTCCCTGGCACCCAATTAGGGCTTTGAGCTGCCCTGGATGCTGCAGATCGGGCCACCGGAAGAGTCTACAAAGTAGCAAGTGGGGAGGGGGCCCGTGCCTGGTGACCAGAACACACCCGCCCGGCGTCGCTCCCCGGGATTCCACCGCCTCCAACATAGTAAATAGAGCCTGCTCTTTTAGGCGCTTGAGTACGCTCGATGCTGCAGAGCGCAGCTCCGGGGATCCAGTCGGCGGCTCAGACAGACCGCAGCATGACACCCCCCCATCCCCGCCCGCCCGGCTCCGCCACAGGCGCCGAACCAGCCCGTTGCGTCTGGACCTAAACATGCGGCGCCCCCGGGGTGCGCCCGGGTCACCGCAAATTCACTGCCCGGGGCGAGCTGGGGGGGCCGGCATGAGGCTGCGCGGGGGTGGCACAGCCGGGGATGGAGCTCAGTGCACAGAGCCGCTGCTGTGCCAGGTATTCGGTTCTATAAGGATGCGTGTAAGGAGTAGGGTTAGGTGGGAGGATTTTCAGTAGCCGTGCCTCTCGGGTCACATCTCGGGTGAAGCCGTCTGTCCAGGGCGAGTGTAAAAGCTGTCACATGTCCCGGAGTCTTCCAACCGAGAGCTGAAGATGCAAGAAAGTCACATTGCACCGGACAAGCATAGTGCAGGGAGAAGCGCTGCTCGTGCAAAATGAAGGAGATGCTGCAGCCGAGAAATTGCAGGGAACCTAATGAAATATACCCTGAAGCACTCGCTCACTTATTCTGCAGCCTGGTCCGCACTAGTGCGCTGGGTACAGTTGTTACTCTCAGTGCTTATCCGTGCACACTGATAGGTTGTGCACTCGCTGCCCGTCCTACTAATCCGTGCCTCGGTATTGCACTCGCCTGGAGCGGTCCTTATTCCCTCAGCCTGGTCCTTGCTGCTCCCTGCCTTTGTGCTCATAGACTCTCTGTCTATCTCTCACACACACTCTCAGGCCCTGCACGCAGCGCCTCATTGGCTGCCTGTCTTCACGTGACAGTCTAGACACTTTGGCGGCTCCGCTGCACTGACTGTTGCGCAAACAAATCTCAAGTTTCTTAACTCTTAAAGGAGCCACAAGCACACATTACCTCTTTCCAGTGTCTCAGTAACCACTCCTTGAACTCCAGCATCCTTTACTAGCCGCACGCTTTATTGTTAACCACTCCCTGCGACCTCACTGCTGTGCATAACATTCATTAAAACTTTTTTACCACCGCATCATAGAGATTTAAGAGCATCTTTTACTTCTTTATACTCCATTTATCATATAAAGCATCTCGCACCAAATGTAACACAATTTACCAATCATTTTCTACATCTGCTTACAGCATTCTTCAAAGGGACTTTAAGGGACATTCCATGCAAAAAGTCCACATAGATTAATTACATCTTTGAAAAGAAACATTTGTTATTAGCAAAAATGCGTCTAGTCAAAGTTATCACTGTTTTAGTGTTACCATTTTCTCGGCATGTGAAGCATAGCTAGATATTCTCAGTGCACCAGCATTTTAAATACTGCAGCTGCTCAGAGTGCCAGAGGGGCTTGTAGAATTTCAGCAATTAACACGTTGAGCCATTGCTAGATGATACAGGCACCTTAGGCCCTCGCTTTGAGCAAGTGCTGTGTTTAAAATGCTGGTGCATGGTGCATACTTAAATACATGTTTAAAACAGCTATAGCTTTTATTAGAAGCATTTTTGCTAATGCACGTATATTATAAAAATGATTCTATTCAAAACAGAAATGCATCTATGTGGTTTCCAAATTTGTCTGGAATGTCCCTTTAAAGTTAAACATTTAAAGCATCAGATTGTACAATTAAAAAAAAAACCCAAATTTTCTCTTATCAAATTTACCTCTTTCTACCGGTTTGTTAAAACTTACCTCCTTTCCATGAGTGAATACTGAGATAGGCTCAGGAGTGTGCACGTCTTGAGCACCTTATGTATAGTGTATAACATTTAAAAATATTGTTGCAGATACTGCTGCCATAAAGTGCACCAGAGGCTTTTATTACCTCTATCAACCAATCCACTATTTTTCATTAGCTACATATTTTACTGACACTGATAGCCACATTCTGCACACTTTATTTGACACTGAATCTAATACTCTGCGACCTTGAGATTTTTATTTAAAAGGCTTAGCAATGCAAAATAAAACAAGTTTGTAATCTACTTTATTTTTGTTTCCCTCTGAAATTTGTGGATTTTCTAATCCTCAGAATGGTAAATGCACCTTGCTGACTTCTCAAGGCTAACCCTACTACATATCTTCCCATAACTGGTTTTAAATGTACAGTACGCACCTTGTAATTGCAAGACATTGCTGTTGTGTTGTTATAGAATAACATATCAGCCAAGTCTTAATTTTTTTTTTAAACGAATTAACATTCTTTTTACTGCAATTATTTTTCAATAGCCAAACTCCAGTAACTATTTGACTTGTTTGGAGGAGCAAATGTGGTCTTTAGTCCACAGACAAGACTATGTATCCATTGTCATAATATTAGCGTAAAATGCATTGTTTTGCAAACAAGGCAGGTGGTGGAGTTTTTTTTATTGAAAAACAATTGCATCAAACAATGTTAAATTTGTTTTACAAATGTTTAGACTCCGCTAATACGTTATTATTACAAAGTGTTTACTGTCGCTTTAATAGCACATTCTACAACTTCTTGTCACATCCAGTAACTATATTTTTTATTACATCAGAAAATACACAAGAGGTGCAATAAAATAATCGAAAAATAGAAAAAAACAACAACAGTGGTGTGATTACAAAGAGAAAGGATGGACCTTGCTTAGAAAATCACATGATTCAAATTGAAGATAAGCGCATTGTGAAAACCACAAGATGGTTTAAATCTGCTTCACTTCTCTTCCAGAATAAACTTATACATTTTTTTGAAAACAAACACATCTAATTAAATTAGTTAAAATCAGATTATTTTGCAGTAAACTCTTCTAATAGTGGTCACTGTGTTTCACCCTGCATTTTTATTTACTAGCTACATTTGCTACTGTTTATATACATCATATATTGCTAATATTACAAGCCTCTATTCTACTACTCTTGCTTACAACATCCAGAATCCTTTACTAAAACATATATTACTTTCATTGCAATCCACAACCAACATTCTTTACTAATCACACTTTGAACTACACCAACCAACCACACCCAACATCCTTTGATCTCTTGACTGGCAGAGAAGTTTACAACACATTGCACAACAGTGCTTTTTAGGTCCCTCTGGCAGCAATGCTTTTAAATAATCACTGCTACTATTCCTACTAACCATCTCTGGTATTATTTACAAAATATAGAGCACCAATGATTAACAACTCATGCCAGAATCTTTTAACAACTACTTTCTCCCTACCCTAACACCATCCTTTCATCCATTCTCTTGGTATCCTTTGTTGAAATGCATACCTAGTTAGACTCAGGAGCTGATAGCTAGCTGCTGATTGGTAGCCGCACATATATTCCTCTTGCCTTTGGCTCACCAATGTGCTCAGCTATCTCCCAGTAGTGCATTGCTGCTCCTTCAACAAAGGCTACCAAAGAATATAGCAAAATCGTTGACGATAAGAGAAGTAAATTAGAAAGTTGTTTGAAATGTATACTCTATCTGAATCAAGGAATAAAATGTAGGGTTTCATGTCCCTTTTACCCATTTAATCATGTGGAGCAAACGCTTTGCCACATTCCTCACAAAAGTACAATTTTCAAGTCATTTTTCTAGCTGCCCCTTTACCTATTCTGGCTACACTACCTCTCACTATAAACACAAAATGGCTTCTCCCTTCTGCTCCATGTGACCAGAATGCACCAAACATTCACTGAGTGGGCAATCAAAACCTTTCAAATGATACCAAACACTTGGGGGCACTCCCTCTAGAAGCCGGTTGCTTTGCCGTTAAATTTACTGGACATTAAAGTTAGTTAATTGCTATGCCCAGAAAAGCTTATCTCTCAGCAGGATCTACACACGAGGGGGGGGAGATTATTATTATATTTGCTCATTATTAATTATAAAATCTATTTTAAAATTATAAAAATTGTCATGTCTGGTAACTTTATAATATTACTACAAAACAGAGCTATAAAAGGTCACCTACCCCTGACCTAGACTATTTTATCCACAGTCAATATGTGTTGTTGTACATACATTTTGCATTCTGCACTCTGTCAGGTAGCTACATGAAAGCCAAGTTATTTAATTATATATTCTAACACAAATAATAACCACATCCATCATATTTTCAGACAAAACATTCTACTACACTTTGTAATCACACCAAGATGCTATAATAACCATATATTCTGCAAAAGCAGCTAACCATTTTCAACATTCTTTACTAACCCCACATTTTACTAAGTAGTGTAACCAAGGCATGACCAACCTAAGTACATCTTCAGTACATTTCAAATTCGGCCAAAGATTTTTCAAATATGCACTCAGTCTATGTCCAAAAGCATTTGGATACCTGACCGTCACACCTATATGAGCTTGGGCATTTATAGCCCCCTTGTGGCTGTAACAGCTGCAACTTCTAGGGAGGCTTTCTACAAGATTTTTGTTTGTGGGAATTTGTTCCCATTCAGCCAAAAGAGCGTTTGTGAGGTTAGGCACTGATATTAGATGAGAATGTCTGGCTCACATTTGGCATTCCAGTTTGTTTCAAAGGTGTTTAGTGGGGTTGAGGCCAAGGCTCTGTGGAGGCCACTCTTGTTTTTCCACACCAAACGTGTGAACCCATGGATATTGTTTTGTGCACACAGTTATGTTGGAACAGGAAAGAGCCTTTCCCAAACTGTTGCCAAAAAATTAGAAGCACTCAGTTATCTATAATGTCTTTGTATCCAGTAGCATTAAGTTGACCCTTCACAGGAACTAAGAATCCGAAGAGTGCTCTCTTGAGAATAATACTTCCCAGCAATGCGAAATTCATGAAAGTGATATTTAGCACTCCACTTGTAAACTGGCCCCTAAAGGGACATTATACACTAGATTTTCTTTGCATAAATGTTTTCTAGACGATCCATTTATATAGCCCATCAGGCAGTTTTTTTGTAACAATGTATAGTTTTGCTTATTCTAATAACATTTTGCTGGTTTTCAGACTCCTAACCAAGCCCCACAGTGCCAGATGTATACGCGGGTTTACAGACCACTGCTGTGGCTCCTGTCTTATCTGTCTTTTCATATGCAGGGAAGGGTGGGGGGAGTATCTCCACCCAGCCCCTTTCACTGGGTGTTCCAGCTAATCTCATCAGCAGTGCTAAACTTGGAGGTTCTAAGTAAGTTTTTCTTCTTAAACAGGAAGATTCCACTGCTGCATTCATTATTTTTGGGAAATACAGAACCTGGCCACCAGGAGGAGGCAAAGACACCCTAGCCAAAGGCTTAAATACCTCCCCCACTTCCCTCATCCCCCAGTCATTCTTTGCCTTTCGTCACAGGAGGTTGGCAGAGAAGTGTCAGAAGTTTGAGATAGTCTATTATGGAGGGTAGTACTCTTCGCAATGGGACTGGAGTTTTAAGTAGTCCTGTCAGCCTCTCAGTGATAGCATGGATGAAAGTTAGAGTCCGGAGATGCAGGGAGAGTTTTCCTGCGAACCCATCCCGACTCATAATAACAGCTCCTTGGTAATCAGCGTTAACAAGTTTTGCTGCCTACCTTTGTTCAGTCAAGTCCATGTCAGAAGCGAGGCTACTATCTGTCACATTTGAAGGGCCGTGTTCCTGTTCCACAGCAAAGATTCCGGTAAAATCGTTTCATTTTATTTCGATATGTGAATGTAATGTTAACTAACTAATGTTAACTAAACAAGGTAGGGTCCCAGTGGGACTCCTTTTATCTTAACGAGGAATCATGGGGTAATATCTCCTGAGGAGGGTTATTGAACAGGGGGGACTTTAATCATGTTTGTTATATGGTTCTATCTGCTAATGTGTAGCACTATCTAGGCTCTCGGCCTTTCGGAACATAACGGCCTTATCTTAGTGGTTAGATTTCTCGAGATTGCGCACCCTGTTGGTGACTGGCACGGTGCACCTTGTGACGGGTGCAGTTAGGTTGTGTCTCACTTCCGTATGCTGACTTTGTGCGACGGAGAGAGTCTGGCTCGTGAGTTGTCTGGTTCACAGGAGGTGGTGAGTGCCCCAGCCATTGGGGGTGTAAAAAGGGTGCCAGTTATTTTTTGTCATTTTTGTAATCCTAAAATTATGGAGGATTCTTATATGTTAGAAATGGATGTCTCTGATACGTATAATGTGTCTTGTGATGAATATGAAATGGCCGGGGTAATCAATGCGCATCAGTTATGTTCCGATTGCTGTTCTAGTGTACTCTCTTCTCCCGATACGGAGAATGTGTCTTGTGATGAATATGAAATGGCCAGGGTAATCAATGCCCATCAGTTATGTTCCGATTGCAGTTCTAGAGTACTCTCTTCTCCCGAATCATGTAGCTTAGAGTACGTTGAGCCATCCGCCTCCGAGGTTTCCATGTCCCGTGAGGTGCGTGCCCCAGACCCTTTCTCGGCTACGCAAGCAGGTGTCCCTATGGCCTTTACTCCTCCGAAGGGTGGCTTGTTTTCTCCAGAGGTTACGGCACGGTTCTGCATGGCCATTTCTATGCCGTTGACTCATTTATATCTCCCAAGTGAAATATTTCTAAGATACTGTCTCTGTTCTGTTAACCAGTGCCTGCAAGTGAAATATTTCTACGATACTGTCTGTGTTCTGTTAACCAGTGCCCGTCGGGCATGCAATCGCCTTATTCAGTTCAGCCTTCTGGGGAAGCGCTGGCCACTGAGGCTTCAGGAGCCACAACCTCGGGGCCAGGGTCTTCTGTTGATCTGGCGAGGGATGATTTTGCCTTCCGCTATAGGCTGGCGCGTCTTCGTGTTCCTTTAAGACATGTGTTGGCAATGTTGGAGGATCCCAGTCCGAGTGGGCCATGGGATCCGAGGCCTTAGATGCTGAATGGCAAATTGGATATGACGTTTTGGGATGAAACCAATCTCCTTAACGTCTCCGTTTTAATTTTTCTTTATGTTTTGGTTCCAGTTCTGTGCTTGGGTGAATGGGGCCTCTGATGGGCTGGTCCCGCTAGCGTTCTCATTCTCCTTGGTCATTCACCCGATGGTTCTGCCTTCAGTTTATTTTTGATCTGGATGGATGTGTTTATTTTTTTATTTTTTTTTATTAAGCTCATGTCTGTTAGATTTTTGTTTTGGAGAACGTTCTTCTATGGATCCGATACTTGCGATTTTGTGGTCGCGTGGGCACTTCCTCGAAAGTGGCACACTCTTTGAATAATATAATTATGTTTTCTAGTTCATTTATCGATCCTTCGGGTCAAATTTTCTTGGACCTTGGACAGTTCTGGAGTGTCCTTATACAAGGCAGGTACTGGTTGGACAGTTTTCGGCTGTTACAGGGGGTTCATGTCACCCTCGTAGTGCTGATTTAATCCTGTCAGATTCTGAATGTCTCTTGGCCTATTGCTATGGACTCCAGGCTCGGATCCTATCGAGGTATAAGGCCTACTGTTTCAATACAACCCTTCTGACTGGAGGGTTGTAAGTACCGATCTAAGGTCGGCTGTTTCGGGCTACTCGCCTGGGATACAGATCTTTTTTTACAGACGTCATCATGGTTCTTCAGGTCCTTGGGGACTCAGAACCATAATTTCCATTCCTTTGGAGTTGGGAGATGTGAGTGACCTATGTGGTCTGGGGTTCCGATTGGCAAACTATTTGCGGCTTCACTCGAAGTTCTTACAGATGCTGACTCTTTAGCCTATTAAACATTTACTTACGGTGCCGGAGTCTCCTTCCTTCCCGCCTTGGGTGGATCATCTGATCTGGAAGCGCAGGCATGTCCTTCTTCCTCTGCTCAGAGTTGCGTTACTCTAAGAGGTGGTGTGCAGGGGTTCCCTGTCTTCTGTGTGGAGCTGCGAGGCTCCAGCTTTTACCCTGTTATAGAGGTTTCTTTTTGGAAGATCGATCCTACAAGGATCTCTGGTTGTTGTCTCTTCTATGTTATACCCTTGGTCTGACCACAGTCTCGAAGTTCGGGTGTTTCTGCGTCCTCGTTGCAACTCTAGCCTTGGGGCTTAACAGTGAAGAGTCGAGGTCAGTTACAGACGGTCGCCCTTCTGGGGTCAGGTAGTTGAACATTTATCCTCGATGTTCTGTTAGGGCTTCGTGGAGGGTGCCTTAACGTCTATTTGTTGGGATGACAAGCAAGGTCCAGGATTCTCATTCACCTTCGGGTGTTGGTGCTACCTTGCCAGTGTGTGTAACACGTGTTAACGATTGTCTACGAGATTTCCTTGCAATCCAAGTGCACTGAGTGCCAAATTCATAAACTGTTCAGAAGCTCTTTCAGACTCTTGGGTTTGAGGCTGTTGCTAGATCGCCAAGTCTACGGACTTTAGATGGTGCGCTCCTAATTGTAGGAGGCAGCTTAGGGTTCCTCTGGAAGTTAGATCTTTGTTAGATCTTTTGTGGTCCTATGTGCCTCTCTCAGAGGGGGCGGGGCTCTGTTTTCGTGGAAGATGCCTATCTGCCTGTGGCTTAGGCTCTAGGTCTTTCTGACAGGTCCCTACTGGTATGCTGGCGCATTTGTGTTCCTGTAGACTCCAGGTGTCTTTCAACTGAGTTGGCGATATGGCCGAGGGGTCTCGCCTCTATTGTAGGGTGTTTTTTCCGTTGTTTTCGCTCCCTTCTCTTCTAGAGCGGGGGTTGGGATCTCCTGGTTCGGAGTTACCTTAGTATCTGATTGTGTCCCACGATGGCTTAGTGGTAAACTATGTTTCCTGAAAGCTGAAGGTCAAGAGTTCAAATCCAGCTATGGATAGAGTGAATTTCATTGAGATAACATCAAAAATAAAAATAACATAAAACTCCTTGAAAGAGGTTTATGTTATTTTTATTTTTGATGTTATCTCAGTGAAATTCACTTTATAAAATAAGAGTGCATATTACACACTTAAAATAGTCATTGCACAACAGATTAGCTAGACCTTATATTCCAATTTTACATTTTATATTTTAGATTAGCAAGATTTATTATATGCACAATCTGAGTTTTTAGACTTAAAGGGACAGTTCACCCAAAAACTTTCTCCCTTTTAAATTATTCCCAATGATCCTTTTTACCTGCTAGAGTGTATTAAATTGGTTGCAAGTGGCTCCTTTACTCCTATTTCAGCATTTGAAATAGCTGATTTAGCTTGTGGTTTCCCAACCTATACTGAAAGTTTTGATACTTGCGTATACGCTATTGACAAGCCTAAGTAAACACAGCCAGCAGAAGAGATTACACCCTCAGTGGGGGCATGATAGTTAAGTAATAAAATGATAATTTTCCATTGTTCTCTCTGTGTATTGAGCTTTGGTGTTCCAGACAAATATAAGATAAGGAAGCAAGTCTGTGTACATAAAAGTGATAACATAATGAGATCTGATATTACCTGAAGCTCAACCCATTGTAATAGGCTGTGGTTTCAAAGCACAAAACCTGCTACTTCAGATACACAAATAAACCCGAAAATGCAATTTATCAAATATTTTATACACTGCAGTTGGTATAACAAGTCATTTAAAATACATTTATGGAAAAACAATTTTACAGTGTACTGTCCCTTTAACCTAGGTGTTATAGGCGCACTCAAAAGCACCCATTTTATCTTTATATAGACAGTACAGACAGTGACACTCTGTCTGTATCAGCTTGCGGTGATGCCATGGGTGGTGTCAGAGTGAAGGAGGCAGGTGGGCGGAACATTGCGAGAGGGAGAGGAAGGGGAGGGTTCCCTATACTACAGAAAACATGCTGGTGAGGGACAGGAATAGCCACTATGCTACAGAAAACAGGTGAGGGAAGGGGGTTCCCTAGTGACAATTGCTTGGGGGGAGCTTAAGGGGGGACAAACTGGGTACTGACAGACAGCTGGCAGTACCTAAGTTTGCTGGTTCTAGTGTCTGCTATTTCTGAACAAAGGGGATCCCAGAGAAGCTTTTACAACCATTTGTGTTATGACTACACAAGTGGTATGTAAATAATTTCAGTGAGAAACCCAAAGTTTGGGAAAAAGTTAACGCTTTTTTAAAATTGGATTGCATTTAGTACCGAAACGGTTAAAAGAAATATACCAGAATAGGCCTAGATAAATACTGTGGTTTGTCTAATAAAAAAATATATATAGTTTTGATACATACATAAAGAAAAACAAGGCTCTTTTTCTGTTTAAATGTAATGATAGAAAAAAATGCTAAAATGTCTCTGGTACTTTGGGCAAGTTATTCTCTTTTATTATTGGTCCTGAAGGGGTTAAAGGGACACTGAACCCAAATTTTTTCTTTCGTGATTCAGATAAAGCATGATATTTTAAGCAACTTTCTAATTTCTTCCTATTATCATATTTTCTTCATTCTCTTGGTATCTTTATTTGAAAAGCAAGACTGTAAGTTTAGATGCTGGCCCATTTTTGATGAACAATAGATGCCGGACCATTTTTGATGAACAACCTGGGTTGTTCTTACCGATTGGTGGATAAATTCACCCACCAATAAACAAGTGCTGTCCAGGGTCTGAACCAAAAATTGGCTGGCTCCTTAGCTTAGATGCCTTCTTTTCCAAATAAAGATAGCAAGAGAATGAAGAAAAATTGATAATAGGAGTAAAATAGAAATTTGCTTAAAGTTGCATGCTCTATCTGAATCACAAAAGAAAAAAATTGGGTTCAGTATCCCTTTAAGGACACACATAGGTAGCAAAAAAAATGGAGGAAATATGTAGTTGGAATGGTTCCATATCCAGTCATTATGGAAATCAATAAGGGGATAGTAAGAGTGACCAAATGCCCCCCTGGCTTAGACATAAGTCTGGAGATTGATCATGGAAATAGGCATTACAAAATAAATTTAAACTTGTTACCTAATCAGATTAGGTATGGAAGAAATATTAGTATATATTGTAGCTATGCTATCTAAAAATTTAAAACTAACAATACTGGTAAAAACTGTACAATTAATTTGTATATTAATTATTTATCTAAATGTTTTGTCTGCCTAATCGCCTCAGAAAATTGTCTTTATCAATATGTTGGAAGCACAAAGCACCATTTTAGAGATAGGATTTCGGAACACCTAACACATTCTGAATATGTTATAACTAAGTTGCAGTAAGTTTTAGGAATTGTGGTATTCACTATTTCTATTTCCAGGATATTGAAGCAATTTGTAGACCACAGAGAGGGAAACAGCCTACATTTTGAAGGAAAGTATTTTGAATGGTTGAATTAGATATTTCAAACACAATTAGTCTAAATAAAGAATGGAATGTTAATTGATTAACATTTAACCAGTACTGTAGGTTTTATAATATTTGCTTGTCAATACTTGAACTTTTAGATTGTAATTTGTTTAATTATGCGTTGTAAAAAACATTGCATTAAACTTTCATTATTAATTTTACCACATTTATGCTGTAGTTTAATTCTGAGAATAGGAAGGACACACTGCAGATTTCAAAAGCCTAAACCTGACACATATCTGTACTTAATTGACCTAATAAAAGGGGATAAAAGAAGACGCTGCAATACTATACAAGTACAGAATGACAGTGGCAATCTTGTCTACCCCAGTAACATGTTTAAATTGTCTCTTCCATATATTGGCAAGTGCTGAGGAGACATTTGTTCTAAGAAAAACAGATACTTCAGAATATTTTACACACTCCTGGAATTTTAATTTATTGCAAGAATACTTATGATTTTTTGTAGTATGTGGGATAGCCCTGGATAATTAGACATCTCATGTTTCAATGTTGTAAAAAATTGTCTTTTAGTGTCACATTTTTCTTATAGGGTAATTAAATACAACATTATGATTATTAAAAATCTCAATCTCAAGTTTTACAAAAAATTAAGAAGATTACCTCAGATTTCCACACCAGTGGAGGGGTTAATATTTGTAACATATGGAATTTTGTGGCACTATACAAATAAATGATGATAATAATAATAATACAAATATATTGAGGGTACAATAACAATGCTGTTGATTTTAAAGGGACACTGAACCCAAATTTTTTCTTTCGTGATTCAGATAGAGCATGCAATTTTAAGCCACTTTCTAATTTATTCCTATTATCAATTTTTCTTCGTTCTCTTGCTATCTTTATTTTAAAAAGAAGACATCTAAGCTTTTTTTTTTTATTCAGAACTCTGAACAGCACTTTTTTATTGGTGGATGAGTTTATCCACCAATCAGCAAGAACAACCCAGGTTGATCACCAAAAATGGGCCTGCATCTAAACTTACTTTCTTGCATTTCAAATAAAGATACCAAGAGAATGAAGAAAATTTGATAATAGGAGTAAATTGGAAAGTTGCTTAAAATGTCATGCTCTATCTGAATCACGAAAGAAAAAATTTGGGTACAGTGTCCCTTTAAGTAACATTGATAATTTTAACTAATGAGGATAATGCATCATACTTGTGAAACTTATCTGATAGGTGCTTTTCCCTTTCTCTTCCCTTCCTTTTTTTGTTTATGCGCATTTAGTTATTTTTAATGTGATTTGTTGATTTAAACTTTTTTTTTATGTCATTGGTTTTAGAATAGTCAGGCTTTTTTTTACATAGTCAGGACATAGGTGACCATTTATGGGTGAAGTTAGTTTAGGTGGTCCCCAGTCTTCATCAACATCGACAAACCAGGTTATATAAAGGGGAAAAATGCCAGTCTTGTTATATACTCAGACATAAAAGTGCGCATTGGCATCAAAAGTGTCACTCAAAGGACCACTCAGTGCAGTAGAATTGCATAATTAACAAGTGCACAATAAAAAGACAATTATTTAACACCTACTCTAAATTTTAAATAAGCAGTAGATTTTTTCTGAGAAATGTATTTTTCCTCCAATTTTCCGGCACCTTGTATCATGTGACAGACATCAACCAATCACAGACTATTATACGTATACCCTGTGAGCTTGTGCACATGCTCAGTAGGATCTTGTTCACCAGAAAGTGTGTATATAAAAAGACTGTGCAAAATTTTATATTGTAAGGAAATTCAAAAGTGTCTTAAAATTGCTGCTCTATCTGAATCATAAAAGTTTTATTTTGGAGGTGAAAGCAACAAGGTTGACTCAGAGGACATGAGCAGCTTGGTTCCCTGGAGGTGACACAGTGCCGCCACTTTCAACACTTTCTGCTTCTATACACGGTTTGGCAGCGAGCACCTGACGGGAAGTGCTAACATTGCATCATACTTTATCCTTTCTAATGACTTATTATGAACCAGATCATTACTATCAAGCGATCATTTAGTAGACTAAATAATCCTTACATATACGCTATGTTCTGGTAATCTAAGCTGCTAAGCCCACTCTATGAACATACTGCAGTCATCGTATGCTCTAAAGGTGGGCGCAGCTAAACACAGACCGACAATAAATAAAAACTGAGCTGTATATTGTTCTCTTTTTGATAGTATGAGTAGTCCATAATGACAACAGCACCGCCTTTATCCGCTCTTCTCACCTCAATTGAGTCATCTTTTGCTAATCCATTCAAGGCTTCTATTTCTTTACGTGTGAGATTATATCTAATTTATAGCTGATTTAAATAGTTCCTTTTCCAATTTATGGCAGAATATCTTGATTGTAGTATTGGAGCTATTGGGTTCAAACTTTCCTTTTTTTCTTAAACTTATTGTACTCTACAAACAGTGTTTTTCAACCAGTGTGCCGTGGCACACTAGTGTGCCGTGAGAGATCCTCAGGTGTGCCACGGCAGACTGACAACAGTGAGGGGGTGTCCCTCTTTTAAATTTAGAAATATTGGGAGGTATGTGATAGGCTCATCAGGCATCATTTACAACCATGACATTGACATTCATTCACAGACAATCATTATGATTGTTTATGAATGAATGTCAATATGTCATGTATAGTTTGTAGGAGGCATGGCATGACAGCACAGTACAGTCTGTGTATATATATATATATATATATATATATATATATATATCCTGTATTATGCTACAATGTGTGATTTTGTAAAATTTTGGGATGGTGGTGTGCCGCAGGATTTTTTAATGTAAAAAAGTGTGCCACGGCAAAAAAAAAGGTTGCAAATCACTGCTCTAGAGTATTAGTACCAAAATATTGATTCAGCTTAAGGGTGCTTTGGAAGCGTTATACAACTTTATTATATTAAAGTTTTTAATTCAAATGCAGCTTCTTGCCTTGCAACAGATATACCTGCGGCTAGTGTTAAAAAAACACCATGATAAAGCTAGATACGAGCACAACCAGAGCAGAACGATAACTGATTTCATTGCTGTTCTCCACAGTACTTATGAGGAACTTTTGTGCACACATTTGTGAGAGAATTTTGTGTTCTCGCAAGACGCATTTAGATGATAAATTTGAGGCTGGTCCTATTATACGGCATACTCTTAAAAAAGCGACAGCAGAGGCTAGAATTAACCCTTATTTGGCACACCGGTGTGCCTTGGCGAACGCAAATTTGGTAGGAGAATTTGGAGTCGAATTGCCTTCATTTTAGGTGAATTTTCACATAATAAATTAGGGGATTCATTCTCAGCAGCAAATTAAGGAGAAAATAGAGGAGAACTTCAATGATAACTCTAGACCATAATATGGATTGGCTGTCAAAAGTTACAATTATATCCTGCATTCCTTACTATCTACACACTTCTATCTATTAATTACATCCAATAACCATAGATTCTGCTATGTACCCGTTAAAGGCCATAATAGTCTAATTATGTGATGCTCTAATTTATTAGTACATGTAATTTTAGTGATCCTACACTACTGTGTGTTTAACCTCTTCTCTTCAAAGGAAATTTTGAATCCAATTAGCAGCGCTAGTTACATGTCTGACTTGTGTGACAAGTTGTGACTAGCGCTGCTGATTGGATCAGCGTGAGTTCCTTTGCAGAGGTTAAACGCACTGTAGTGTAGGTTCGATAGTCTTAAAATGACATGCTCTAACTCAGTGATTTTCAACCTTTTTTTTTACCACGGCACATTTTTTTACATTAAAAAATCCTGCGGCACACGGGCACACCACCATCCCGTAATTTTACAAAATCACACATTGTAGCCCAATACAGCATATATAGATATATACAGTTTATATATATATATATATATATATATATATATATATGAACAATTTAGTACATTTTAGTCAATTCAGAATTCAGAATACAATCAGGATGGTTGTAACTTGTTGTTTTTTTATGTTATGTGCGGGTACATTCCAGATGCAGACGGCTCCGTGTGGTGCAGCACACATTTGGACTCGTGCTGAAAGTTAAGCATGTATTTATTTTTTTTTCACTTTAAAGTTTAAACTTAATTTTAAAGCCTGCATGGTGTGGGCAGCACAGTGCCATAGCCTGCAGGCACTTACAGACTGAACCGGCATTGGATGCAGCCTGCGGGAGGAACACAGCGTCTTTTTTTTCCTTTGCTGCCCTGCAAACTTAAAGTCTTTAAGTTTGCAGGGCAGCAAAGTGGGGGGAAAAACGCTGTGCCAATATTTGCACAAGACAAGACCCCAGCCCAGTACCATCACGGTAGTTATAACTTATTACATTATGGCGACGGCTCTCTGCCGATGCGCTCCCAAAGTGAGCAGAACTTTGCTGCTCAGTCTCCACACACTTCTGCAGCTGCCCCAGTAAATGAAACCGTCTGCCTGATGAGCCTTTTAGTCTGCCTCTGTGACGGCAGCACACCTGATGATCTCTTGCGGCACAGTAGTTGAAAACCACTGATCTAACTAATTAGGCCATGCAGTTTTTTGACTATCATGGTCCTTTAACTGTATCTAGTACTCATTCCAAGTTGCAAGGTGTCAAGTATTTAGCCAGACAGTTCAGTGAAATCTTCACAAAAATACTGGACATTTAGGCCTCAATGGATCACAAATAGGGAGCAGAAATAAATGAGGGCAGTCAAGGTGGTCAAAATACTACTGTTTACATGTATTACTGGCAAACAAAAAGGTAAAATTATAGATTTGTATGTTACTAACAGCCAAAGGGTAAAACAACTGCTTACTTATGAAAAATACATATGGTGGGATCAAGAGTGCTTTGTGTGACCCCACCTACCAGGTGACCAATCACCTATAGATTGTCCAGTATTTTTTTATAAATGACAGCTGAGAACCCTGATTCCAACCCTTATAAATATTTCCAGTGCCATTTAAAAAGCAACTACCTATTAATAATGCACATTTTATTTCAGAGCTCTCAGTCATTCTGCAATTTGCTGGGCTGTCCCTAACTGGAAGCTCGAGCCAACTGTCTCTCCTACCACTACTGATACCCTAGTTCTTCCTTAGGAATTCTAGAACAGTATAATCCCTGACTCAGAATGCCTATTCTCTAGCAATATTGTCTAAACCCATTCACCAGGTTAAACAACTAAGTGACCCACCTGCCCTGGGCTATCTGCACTCATTCCCCAAAAGTGCCCTGGTCACACGCCTAACATCCAGTCCCAGATTAACACTTAAAAATGTTGTCATGGGCATATCTCCAGTTACCTTACTTCTCTATCCACCATTGTTCAATAACCATACACCTGCAATTTCGCCACTAATTACAATCAGCATCATTAACTAAACACACTTTACCACCTACAATGATCCATACATATTACATATTTACATGCACTACTAAATGTTCACTGTCCTAGTCACACACTCAATGTAACAAAATAAAGCTTCTAACTTTAATTTTAAGGAAAATCAATGTAGTCATTGGAAATATTAGACTGTACAGTCAAGTACTAGGTATCTGGCAAACCTAATCTGGCCCTAACCATTCAATAGGTAGAAGTTATTATTCACTGAAAACTTTGCTGATCCTAAATAAAAGAACTTATGTGTCAACTATTGATCCATTATTGACTTATGCAAGGGACATGAAACGCTACATTTTTCTTTCATGTTCCAGATAGAGTATATGTTTTTAAACAACTTTCCAATTTACTTCTATTATCTAATTGTATTGTTCTCTTGGGAGCTGAGAACTAGCGTTAACTCCTCTAAAAGTAAGCTTTTTGCACGCGTCAGGTAGCGCTCGTATTACAAGTTGAAAGTAAACTGTTCACTTCCACACTAACCTAACGCGCGTAAAACGCAGATAACGCATTCACCCATAGAAGTCAATGGAGCAAAAAACGTGGACACACACCTTACTCATGCTCAAACCCGATCACATTTTCTCAAGTGCGCTAACCTGACATAAAAATATTAATATTTCACATTACAATGTCCTTCAAATAAAATGTTCTATTTATTAATAAATACATATACAGGGAGTGCAGAATTATTAGGCAAGTTGTATTTTTGAGGATTAATTTTATTATTGAACAATAACCATGTTCTCAATGAACCCAAAAAACTCATTAATATCAAAGCTGAATAGTTTTGGAAGTAGTTTTTAGTTTGTTTTTAGTTATAGCTATTTTAGGGGGATATCTGTGTGTGCAGGTGACTATTACTGTGCATAATTATTAGGCAACTTAACAAAAAACAAATATATACCCATTTCAATTATTTATTTTTACCAGTGAAACCAATATAATATCTCAACATTCACAAATATACATTTCTGACATTCAAAAACAAAACAAAAACAAATCAGTGACCAATATAGCCACCTTTCTTTGCAAGGACACTCAAAAGCCTGCCATCCATGGATTCTGTCAGTGTTTTGATCTGTTCACCATCAACATTGCATGCAGCAGCAACCACAGCCTCCCAGACACTGTTCAGAGAGGTGTACTGTTTTCCCTCCTTGTAAATCTCACATTTGATGATGGACCACAGGTTCTCAATGGGGTTCAGATCAGGTGAACAAGGAGGCCATGTCATTAGATTTTCTTCTTTTATACCCTTTCTTGCCAGCCACGCTGTGGAGTACTTGGACGCGTGTGATGGAGCATTGTCCTGCATGAAAATCATGTTTTTGTTGAAGGATGCAGACTTCTTTCTGTACCACTGCTTGAAGAAGGTGTCTTCCAGAAACTGGCAGTAGGATTGGGAGTTGAGCTTGACTCCATCCTCAACCCGAAAAGGCCCCACAAGCTCATCTTTGATGATACCAGCCCAAACCAGTACTCCACCTCCACCTTGCTGGCGTCTGAGTCGGACTGGAGCTCTCTGCCCTTTACCAATCCAGCCACGGGCCCATCCATCTGGCCCATCAAGACTCACTCTCATTTCATCAGTCCATAAAACCTTAGAAAAATCAGTCTTGAGATATTTCTTGGCCCAGTCTTGACGTTTCAGCTTGTGTGTCTTGTTCAGTGGTGGTCGTCTTTCAGCCTTTCTTACCTTGGCCATGTCTCTGAGTATTGCACACCTTGTGCTTTTGGGCACTCCAGTGATGTTGCAGTTCTGAAATATGGCCAAACTGGTGGCAAGTGGCATCTTGGCAGCTGCACGCTTGACTTTTCTCAGTTCATGGGCAGTTATTTTGCACCATGGTTTTTCCACACGCTTCTTGCGACCCTTTTGACTATTTTGAATGAAACGCTTGATTGTTCGATGATCACGCTTCAGAAGCTTTGCAATTTTAAGAGTGCTGCATCCCTCTGCAAGATATCTCACTATTTTTGACTTTTCTGAGCCTGTCAAGTCCTTCTTTTGACCCATTTTGCCAAAGGAAAGGAAGTTGCCTAATAATTATGCACACCTGATATAGGGTGTTGATGTCATTAGACCACACCCCTTCTCATTACAGAGATGCACATCACCTAATATGCTTAATTGGTAGTAGGCTTTCAAGCCTATACAGCTTGGCGTAAGACAACATGCATAAAGAGGATGATGTGGTCAAAATACTCATTTGCCTAATAATTCTGCACTCCCTGTATATATATATATATATATATATATATATATATATATATATATATTTATATATATGAATTTTTTTCACAAATATATATTTATACCTATATATATACAGATGATTATATATAGGTATAGATATATACATCCCCTTACACTTGAGCAATAGCAGGAACCTTGCTCTTGTAAACCTAAATGGAATGAAACCCTTATTGATGTCATTGTTAACACCTGTATTTTTGCATCAGCAAGGCCACTATCAAAAGGAAATCAGCAAACAAACTGGATACTCAAGATGTGGTATTTAAGCTATTATAAATAAATTTGAAACATCAGGAGAGGTCAAGGACAAAAAAAGGACTGGAAGGCCAAGAAAACTTTCAAAATCTGATGAGAAGTTTATCACAGTTTCTTCTTTGAGAGACAGGAAGAAGTCCAGCAAAGACCTGACTCAGCATCTGGCAGCTTCATTGGGATGCCAAGTTGACCTTTCTACAGAAGCTTGATCAGAAATGGTCTTTGTGAAAGGCTAGAAGCCAAGAAACCACTTTTTCAGAAGGGGAACAGGATGAAAAGACTAAGACATGCTAAAGCTCACAAAATTGGAATAAAGATCAGTGGAAAAGACTATTATGGAGTGACAAATCCAAGCTTGAAATTTGTGGGTCCAATCATCGACAATATGTGAGAAGAAGAGTTGGAGAGAGATGGAAGAATGAGTGCTTGCGGCCTTCAGTGAAACATGGTGGAGGGTCTGTCCTGGTTTGAGGCTGCATTTCTACCAGTGGTGTTGGCGATATTTTCCGAATTGATGGGATCATGAATGCTGAATACTATAGACAGGTTTTATTTCATCATGCCATTCATTCTGGAAAGCGCCTGATTTGGAATGGTTTTGTTTTTCAGCATGATAACGATCCCAAGCACACTGCTAATGCAGTGAAATCATATTTAGAGAGAAAAAAGCTGATAAAACACTGACAGTCATTAACTGGCTTCCACACAGTCCAGACCTGAATATTACAGAGGCTGTATGGGACCACCTGGACAGAGAAATAAATAAAAGACAACCTAAATCTAAAGAAGAACTCTGGGAGGTGATGAAAGAAGCCTGGTATAATATTACTTCAGAAAACTTCAGGAAGGTCACAAGAAATACTGACATTTGCTTGACCTCAGAGCTCTGGTAAACTGTTTTTTTTTTTTTTGTTCTGAAAATTGTGGGGGTTTTTTACATTTTGTGTTCATATTTCCTGTATTATCTGTTTGTATCTTAATTAAGAGACTTCACCCTCCCCCTAAGATTCTCAGCAGTCACATGTTTGTAAAAGGTGGATTATCAGTTTTGCATCAACAATCATGATAGGAAAACCATTCTTTGCAATAGTAACTAAGCATAAATGTTTTGTAGATGATCTATTTATATAGCCCATAAAGTTTTTAGGTTTTTTTTAATGGATACTTTTACTTATTTTTTAAATAACATTGCTATGATTTTCAGACTCCTAACCAAGCCCCAAAGTTTTAGGAGAATACCGACGTATACCTACTCCAGCTTGCTTCTGTTCGTGTAAAGGGTCTTTTCATATGCAAAGGAAAGGGGGGGTGTCTGATATTTCCCACTTGCAGTGGGTGTTCCAGTAACCTTTTAAACAGAGCTAAACTGAAAGCTTCTAAGTAAGTTTTTAAACGGTTTTATACTGGATTTTTATATCGGTATCTGTGCATATTATTCTTTATAGTAGTGTGTATTACGTGCAGTTATATGGAAATTATTGTATACTGTCCCTTTAAGGGAAGAGATAAGGGCCGGCTTCCCCAGTCTCTCTCAACTGCACATGTGCAAACAGAGTTTGTGCTATATCTGAATCTGAATATCTGAAATATACTCATTTGACAAAATGAAGCTTCAGTTTTCATTGGAAAATTATTGTCAGATATGAAGGATCAAAATCACTTAGTTTACAATTTGTGTTTAGTGGTCCTTTAACTCACAGTAGAACATTTTTTTGCACTTCTGTGTTCACATAATGTCACTCAGTCATAGACATGCTCTATCTTTAGTAAATAGCATCACTCAGGAGCAGGCAGTTTTCTTGATTGCCAATTAATGTGACTCATGAGCTGGTAGACTCTCTCATCAGAAACAAGTGTCACTCAGGTACCTGCAGTCTTTTTTCTTGTGTAATTCCACTCAGGTGCATTTAGTCCGTTTTGTTAGTAATGAGTGTCACTCAAAAATAGGCAGTGAGTCTCTCATTAGGAACAAATGACTGTCACTCAGGAGTATTGAATGGCCTACAGGGATATGCAGTCTCATTAGTATTTAATACCACTTGAAATCAAACAGATTAAATTAGATCAAATGTTGCTTGGATAGTGAGATAAGCAGTCTCAGTCCCCTAAAGAATGTCATAAGCAGGCTGTCATGACCCTGAATCAAGCACACTGATTTTATTTTATAACATTTACTAAATCAAGTAAATGTTATATATTTGCTGCTGTCAATGAGCTTTAGACACATACTTTGCATGCAGTTACCATATTGTGATACATTTAAACTGAGTGTTTATCAGCCATGTAAGATATTTCCATGCATAAACTTTTGACACTGCAGTGATCTGCTTAAATGTCATTAACTCAGAGTGTTACTGATGGCAGTTTCTATCATTAGTAGTGTTGGAATCTGGATACTCTACAGCACTGAAATTGTTAAACCTCTGGACACACTGGAGTCAGAAAGACTGGCCACGCCTTTTCACTGTGTTTATTTGCCCAGGGTGCCAAAAGTTCAGGCTTCTCGAGTTGCTATTGGATGAGTGCATCACCCAACCACGCCTCCTCCAGTGATTGGCTTTTATTGTAAAGGAACTGAGTGTCTGTCAATCACTAAACAGCATCTTCTAACAATGTAATCTCTGCTGTGTTTGTACTGATAGTGTGTACAGATATAAATGCATGTGCAATATGTGTTTATCAGGGGTGTGAAACACAGTGCTAGAGACATATCAGGCTGGGATTAAGGAGATCTTTGCTTAAAGGGACGTGTTTGAAAAGATGTATTTGACAGATGAAGAGCAGCTGTTAAACATGTGAAATTCGGTAGCATAAAATAAGTATTTAATGGGTTTTCAGTATTTTTTTCCTTTCTGTATCTATAACGCTTTACATGTTAAAGAGATATTAAACCCAAATATTTTCTTTCATGATTCAGACAGAGTGTATGTTTGTAAAGAACTTTCCAATTTACTTCTTTTATCGATTTTGCTTCATTATCTTGGAAACTTTTCTTGAAGAAGCAGCAATGAACTACTGGAAACTAACGGCCAGATTACAGTTTTGCGCTATGAGGGGTGCGGTGCTAACTTGCACGTTATTGTCACCGCTCACTTGCCTACAGCGTTGGTATTACAGGTTTTTCTAAACCCGGTGTTAAAAAACAAGAAGTGAGCGTAGAGCAAAATTGTGCTCCATACCGCACTCCAATACCAGCGCTGCTTAAGTCAGCGGTGAGCTGGTTGTACGTGCTCGTGCACGAATTCCCCATAGACATCAATGGGGAGAGCCAGCTGAGAAAAAGTCTAACACCTGCAATAAAGCAGCGTAAAACTCAGTAACGCAGCCCATAGATTCCTATGGGGAAACTAAATTTATGTTTACACCTAACACCCTAACATGAACCCCGAGTCTAAATACCCCTAATCTTACACTTATTAACCCCTAATCTGCCACCCCCGACATCGCCAACACCTGCATTATACTTATTAACCCCTAATCTGCTGCCCCCAAAATCGCAGACACCTACATTATATTTATTAACCCCTAATCTGCTGCCCACAACATCGTTGACACCTACATAATGTTATTAACCCCTAATTTGCCACTCCCAATGTCGCCGCCACTATAATAAACATATTAACCCCTAAACCACGTACTCCCGCATCGCAAACACTAGTTAAATATTATTAACCCCTAATCTGCTGCCCCTAACATCGCCGCCACCTACCTACATTTATTAACCCCTAATCTGCCATCCCCAACATCGCCGCCACTATATTATATTTATTAACCCCTAAATCTAAGTCTAACCCTAACACCCCCTAACTTACATATAATTTAAATAAATCTAAATACAAATTCCTATCATTACCTAAATAATTCCTATTTAAAACTAAATACTTACCTATAAAATAAACCCTAAACTAGCTACAATATAACTAATAGTTACATTGTAGCTAGCTTAGGGTTTATTTTTATTTTACAGGCAAGTTTGTATTTATTTTAACTAGGTAGAATAGTTACTAAATAGTTATGAACTATTTAATAACTACCTATCTAAAATAAATACAAATTGACCTGTAAAATAAAACCTAACCTAAGTTACACTAACACCTAACACTACACTACAATTAAATAAATTACCTAAATTAAATACAATTAACTAAATTAAATAAAATTAGCTAAATTACAAAAAACAAACACTAAATTACAGAAAATAAAAAAACAAATTACAAGATCTTTAAACTAATTACACCTAACCTAATAGCCCTATCAAAATAAAAAAAGCCCACCCAAAATAAAAAAAAAAACCTAGCCTAAACTAAACTACCAATAGTCCTTAAAAGGGCCTTTTGTGGGGCATTGCCCCAAAGAAATCAGCTCTTTTACCTGTAAAAAAAAATACAAACAACCCCCCCAACAGTAAAACCCACCACCCACACAACCAACCCCCCAAATAAAACCCTAACTAAAAAAACCTAAGCTCCCCATTGCCCTGTAAAGGGCATTTGGATGGGCATTGCCCTTAAAAGGGCATTTAGCTCTATTGCGGCCCAAAGCCCTAACCTAAAAAAAAAACCCACCCAATACACCCTTAAGAAATCCTAACACTAACCCTGAAGATCCACTTACCGGGAGATGTCTTCATCCAAGCGGCAAGATGTCCTCAACGTAGCCGGCAGAAGTGGTCCTCCAGATGGGCAGAAGTGGTCCTCCAGACGGGCAGAAGTCTTCACCCAGACGGCATCTTCTATCTTCATCCTTCCGACACGGAGCGGCTCCATCTTCAAGACACCGGCGCGTAGCATCCTCTTCTTCCGACGTATTCTTGCTGAATGAAGGTTCCTTTAAATGATGTCATCCAAGATGGCGTCCCTTAGATTCTGATTGGCTGATAGAATTTGATCAGCCAATCGGAATTAAGGTTGAAAAAATCCTATTGGCTGATCATTCATTCCAATCATTCTAAATAGCCAATAGAATGCAAGCTCAATCCTATTGGCTAATTGGATCAGCAAATAGGATTGAAGTTCAATCCTATTGGCTGATTGCATCAGCCAATAGGATTTTTTCAATCTTAATTCCGATTGGCTGATAGAATTCTATCAGCCAATCTAAATCTAAGGGACGCCATCTTGGATGACATAATTTAAAGGAACCTTCATTCAGCAAGAAGACGTCGGAAGAAGAGGATGCTCCGCGCCGGATGTCTTGATGATGGAGCTGCTCCGAGTCGGAAGGATGAAGATAGAAGATGCCGTCTGGGTGAAGAATTCTGCCCGTCTGGAGGACCACTTCTGCCGGCTTCATTGAGGACATCTTGCCGCTTGGATGAAGACTTCTCCCGGTAAGTGGATCTTCGGGGGTTAGTGTTAGGATTTTTTAAGGGTGTATTGGGTGGGGGGTTTTTTAGGTTAGGGCCATCAAGTGGTGGAAAAAGGGAATGAAAGGTAGCAAATCTCATAAAAGCAAGTGTTTTTATTAAACACAAGATTCACAGCAACGCTTTTCTCGACTGAGCCTGTGGAAACAGTAGTAATACTGAGAAAAGCGTTGCTGTGAATCTTGTGTTTAATAAAAACACTTGCTTTTATGAGACTTGCTTTTTCCACCACTTGATGGTTTATAGCAGGTAGGAGGTCCTTATTGTATCCTACTTACTGCGAGTAAAGAGTCACCTACTATTTTTGTACTTTCTGCACCTAGAGGAGAGTCATACTGGACAACTCTGAGGATCGTTTTGCATAATTTGCACTACGTTACAGTGCTTCACCCCATGTGAGTGTATACTATCCTCTATTTGTTATTTGATATCCCTTGCAGTTTTATGCTATGTGGCGGTTGTACCATTTCTTTTAGAACCACCTGCGAGAGAAGAGTCACTTGAAATATCACTTTCCAAGTTCTGTGTTGTTTTACACCCAGAGGAGAGTTTTACCGGACAACTCTGAGGATCCAGTCTGCCTAGTTTGCACTACGTTACAGTGCTGTACCAAATGTTTGCACAAGCTAGGACAGTCGAGAAATGCGTTGCATATCTGAGGTACAGAGCAGGGAGCAGAACAACTACTAGATCTCAACGGAGTAGTGGGCCCATTGAGTTGGAAAACAGCCTTCATTAGCCAGCTCTCGAACCATTGCTGAAAGAATCCGATTACAACCATACTCCTGGAGGATACCAAGTAACAGGAGAAGAAGTAGAATAGATAAAAGGTCGAAAATTTCTACCATACAAGCCAGAGTACACGAAAAACTTTAATAGAAATAAACAGAGTTCAAGTACAAGGTCGGGACTACCATCCACGGGAATACAGTTGGAGGGGACCTGACAGTGGGAGCTTACGATGAGTACCCATTTTTACTTTGAACACATACATTACCTCATATGATTGAGGTAATATCTGGTAAGAAGGCCGACCTCTACCTTTTCTATCGTCATAATATAACATCAGACTGTTAAAGTTTAAGGAAAAAGAACTATTTTGTGTATTGAATATTATCAGATTTGTTCATGGTTACATATATAAGGGTATGTCTATATAGACCATATTGCAGATAGATATTGAATCAGTGCGCTGTTCTCTCATTAATTTTCGCTTTCTGTATATAGTTATACCTATATATAATCATGTATGTATATACTGTATATATATATGTGTATATATATATATATATATATATACATACATACATACATATAGTTGTAATCAAAATTATTCAACCCCCATTGCAAATCAGATTTATTAACAGACTTTCAGCTGTTTGCAATGAACAAATCAGACAAAAGCATTTGAAATAGCTCAACACAACAAATGATTCTAATGGTTTTCCTAAATTCAACTGAAAATGCAACTTTTAATGAATTATGCAGTCTCAAAATTATGCAACCTCATTATTAGAATCCCTCACAACAGCACAAATATGCAAAACGTGTTGTCTCAAGCTCACCTAATGCAACTAATCAAGGGCTTCATTAGCTGCACCTAGTGTGCTTGAGCTAGAACACATGAAATACCTGAACTGGCTAGGGGTTTGTTGAGTGTCACATTTGACTGCAGGTTAGAAATATGGCTTATTAAAAAGAATGATCCAAAAAGTTAAGAGAAGCATACCTCAAATTCCACCAAGGCTTGGTTTGCAAAAGAAGTCCTGAAAGATTCTACAGTGGCCATCACAGTCACCTGATTTGAAGAAGGCGGTTGCAGCACGCAAACGCAAGAATATTACTGAACTGGAGGCCATTGCTCACGATGAATGGGCTAAGATTCCTCAGGAACGCTGCCAGAAGCTGGTGTCTGGCTATGCATTTCATTTGCAGCAGGTCATAACAGCAAAAGGGTGCTCTACTAAGTAGTAAAGATGTTTGCCATGAAGGGGTTGAATAATTTTGAGACTGAAGAATTCATTCAACGTTGCATTTTCAGTTGATTTTGGGGAAAACACTTGAAGCACTCGTGTTGAGCTATTTCAATTGCTTTTGTTTGATTTGTTCATTGCAAACAGCTGAAAGTCTGTAAATTTTGACAAAAAAACAAACCTGATTTGCAATGGGGGTTCAATAATTTTGATTACAACTGTAGATATATATTGTACCAAAATACCATCAGATCTATGTAGAAATATTAATTTATGAATAAATAGAACATATTCTTCTATTTGAATACCATTGGAATGTGAAATATATGGAGTTTTTTTTTTTCTCCATTGACTTCTACAGGGGGAATACATAAATAAGAACACAATTCTCTAACTTCAGCTTTTTGCGCTCATCAGGTTAGCGCGAGAGCGAAACAAGTTTACTTTCAGCTCATAATACGAGCACAACCCCACGAGCGCAAAAATCTTACTTCTAGCGCAGTTAATGTTAGAGCGGGAGCAATAAATAGCGCTCCACTCATAATCTGGCCCTTATTGACTAACTAATCCTGAAAGCACTTCCCCAGTGCAAAACTCCAGAAATCCAAAGAAGGTTTAAAGGGAAATTGTAGTAATTTCTTTCTTTGCTTTATATAAAAGAGGGGATTTCAAAATGTTAGAAAAAAAAAACACTCCCATTGCTGTATTGAATATACAATTTTTTTCTTGTAATGCTTGAAGAGGCCGTTGTTATCTGACAGCACAGACCAGAACAAAACCAATACTGCAGTATTAGTTTCAACTTAATTTCAAAAGCCTTTTAAAATAATTTAAACAAAAACAGTTTTCATGTGTGTAAATGATGTTTCTTTATTTACATGATAAAAAATATTGGAGTACAATGTCCATTTAACCCTATTTCTTGTCCCTCCCCCCAAAAAACAACAACAAATGGTGTCCTTTTTTTCTCAATGGGCACATTGGTCAAATCCAGGGGCAGAACTACCATTGGTGCAGCAGGTGCAATGCCACCAGAGCCCAATTACTGGGGGGCCATAGCAGCCAGTCTATATACACAGGCATGTGCATAATGTGTACAATCCTAATGCAGGAGAGCGTTTAATTAGTGCATGTAGCAGGTCCATCTATCCACTGTTGAGTAGGTTGACTACATGTCAAGTCCACACTGAATAATTACGATGGGAAATGTGCTCTGCACTGTAATTAAACACCATACTCTTACATGCATATGAAAGAGCAGAAATGAAACAATTAAAATATATTTTCACATTGGTTAAAAAAAACAAAGTTTACATTTAAATGAATGCTAAAAGATAATACATGTTCAGCAGTTTCCCTGTATCCAAAGGTGACACATTCCTAGACCTACAGTGGATACCCGAACCACGGATAATAGCAAACCCTTTACAGTACTGTATAAGTCGTTTTTCATTTACAATAGAGCAACAAAAAAATACTGCATCTTGTATACACACACAGTTTAAATAGATATTTAAAATAATATTTTTATATTTACAGTATTTCTTAAAAATATCTTAGCCAATTGTGGGTACAGTATGCACCGTAGCTTCTTCGTTCTTCGAGGTTGCTGAGATGATCTGTGATGTGATGATTATACAATGCCTACAATGATGAGATGAAAAAGGTGATGGTGTAGGCATTGTGACATTGTGTTAGGCTATTGACCTTCTGCTGAAAAGTCATCAGAAGGAGGATCATCTGCTTTGGTTGATCCTTGCACCTTGAGCGTCGAAGCTGGAAAAGCAACAGACGATGAAGATGGTTGGATAATGTCAATGTCAATAGTGAAGATGGTTTATTTGTCAACATTTTGGAAGAACATTGTGATAGGAAGTTGTTTTTCTTTTCAGTTCATCAAACATTTGCTGGAGAGGTCCTAATGCTTTGATGATTATACGGGTGACTTTTCCTTTAAAGTCTGTGCAAACCGAAACACTTTGCCAATTTTTTCCAATGTCCACATTGCTAGTTTTGTTTCAATTACTTCTTCCTCGATGACTTGACCAGTTCTTCTAATTCCTCATTTGTTAACACTTCTCAATGTTCTTCCAGTTCTTGATCAATCATATCGATGAATTCCTCTCCACCAACTTGACTTGCGCTAATGATTTTCTTCTCCACTCCATCAATAGCGGGGAAGCCTTTGAAATCATTTACAACTTTACTCCATAAGTTCTTCCAACAGGAATTTATGGTTTCTGATTTTAATTCATCCATTTCTGCTTTGATACATGTTATTGCATCTGCAACAGTGAATGATTTCCAGGATTCCAAAATTTGTAGGTATTGATCTGCATCTGTTGGTGCTCGAATTCACACAGATACAAGGTGGGTATATGTTGCCTTGACACACCAGATGAACCCCTGGTCCAGAGGCTGAAGCAGTGAGGTTGTGTTTGGTGGAAAAAACACAACATTAACATTTTCATTCTCTATGGCAATAGATGTTGAATGGCCAGATGCATTGTCTATTATTAATAAGACTTTAAATTTCAACCCTTCTTGTTGGTCAAACCATTCCGTAAAAAGCACAGCTCTCAGCCACATTTTCTTATTGTGTTGCCTGAAGATGGGCATATAGTTTTTGTTTTTGCGAGGATTCTTTGCTCGGTACTCCACACCTGGCTTGACCATATGCCCTGCAGCAGTGCCACATAATGCCAGAGTTAATCTGTCCTTCCAGGCTTTGAACCCAGCAAAACTAGACCACATTTTTTTTTGTTCTTCAACACCTCACGAATGGAAGATTAATTCTTACCGTGCATCTTACCAACCTCAGCATACAATGATTTTTTCTTTTTGTATCAAGTCGAAAATTAGTACTTTTCCCTTATGGGAAGCAAAAATGGCACACAATTTGATACTTATGTATTGTTTATTTCTGGAATTTTCCAGTTAATATTTTCAGCGGTGGATAACTGAAACCACGGAAACCGAACCTACCCATACTGTGGGACTGCTGTATGTACAAAATTGATGGATATGTATCAGTTATGCACTACTAAGAAAGAACAAATGAAGCAGCTCCAGATAAAATTATTATAAATATTGTAACAAAAGTACCTTTTGTTTATACCCTTTGTCCAGGAACCAGCAATACCACACAGTCTTTAAAAGTTGCAGAAGTCTTTATTTAAACAGGTCTTGTACAAAAGGTAATAAAACTCACATAAACAAAAATAAATCCTAGTTCTTTTGAGCATTTACTTTCACACAAAACAAAACTGACTACAGTTGGTCCATAATCCGTATCCAACAATTTTTAAACACAAAATAATTATTATAGGGACCTTTTACAATCTTGCTTTGAGGTAATTGTTCTCTCTCTGGAAAACCCATGCAGTTTCACTCCCTGCCTTTTACCTGTGTGTGTCTCTCTCCCCAGAGAGATTTTTATTAGCACCCTCTGCTAATCAATACTCTCAGGTGAGTATAATTTGAAAGGGATATTGTACACTAGATTTTTCTTTGCATAAATGTTTTGTAGTTGATCCATTTATATAGTCCATCTGGAGAGTTTTGGCAATGATGTACAGTTTTGCTTTTTTTTTCTAATAACATTGTGCTGATTTTCAGACTCCTAACCAAGCCTCAAAGTATGACACATAGACTAAAGTCTACAGACTCCTGCTTGCTCCTGTCTGTGAAAGTTTTTTTTTTCATATGCAGGGGAGGGGGGTGGGGGGTTCTGTTCTTCCTGCTTTCTCAGCCCCTTTCAGTGGGTGTGCCAGCCTAACCTCATCAACAGTGCTAAACTTAGAGCTTCTAAGTAAGTTTAAAAAGGCTTTATACTGGATTTTTAGATCAGAATCTGTGCATATTCTTCTTTATAGTAGTGCTTATTACATGCAGTTATATGAAAATTGGTGTATACTGTCCATTTTAAACTGGCCTGGATTCCTAACCTGGTGTGCTGCATATAAAATGTGGAGAGGAGCACTGGCCCACCCTCCTCTCCAAATGCTCTATCACAGGGACCCAAAATACTATAAGCTATTTATAATAGCTTCTATAAATTAATACAAATAAAAACTTTCTCCCTGAAGTTATAATACCGGATAAAGTGCCATATACATACATATATATATATATATATTAGGGTTGCACCGATACCGATACTAGTATCGGTACCGATACCAAGTATTCGCATGAGTACTTGTACTTGTGCAAATGCACCGATACTTAAACCGATACCTCCACTTCCTACTCATATGCTACCTTGTGGCGTTTTTTCAAACTGCATTTTCTCATTTCATTTTAAACTGGAGTGGAGACTAAACTAAAAATTGTTTACTACTGTTCTGTCAATACAAATTGCTGTTATTTGTATTATTGTAGTAGAGATCACTGTACCTTGTTCAGACAAACCCCTGAAGTACTGGGCAGTTAATAAACAAATTTCCAGCTCTGGCTAAAATGGCCCAAAAATATCTTTCTGCCCCATGCAGTAGTGTGGAAAGTGAAAGACTGTTCAACTTAGAGTCGAACCTCCATACAAATGTCAGATTGATGTTATATAACAGCCCTACAACCCAATTGCATCACCCCTTTAAATTTAATATTTTATTGTAATATTTTTATTTATAAACATGTTCAGTAAACTTTTGACAAATAAAACTGTTTTATGATTTCATAATGTCTCTTGAATTACTGTCATTTATAATTATAAAGAAGGAATCTTAAATAATTAGTCAGTATTGTGCTTGGTAAACTGTCACATGACATTAAAAAAAAGTATCAGTAATTGGTATCGGCGAGTATTTGAAAACAAGTATCGGTACTCGTACTCGGTCATAAAAAAATGGTATCGGTGCAACCCTAATATATATATATATATATATATATATATATATATATATATATATAAAACAGGTAAAGGACAGCACTCACTGGTCTTTCACAAGTGTACTTTTATTAGAAAAAGCGTGATGTTTAAAAAAAAACACTCCCCTTCCCCCGAAACGTCACGCTTTTTCTAATAAAAGTATACTTGTAAAAGACCAGTGAGTGCCGTCCTCTACCTGTTATATTCAACCGTAGGCACCCTGGCAGTTGCTACTATGGTGAGAGTGCTCTTTTTTGGAAGTGTATATATATATATATATATATATATATAGTATTGAAAACATATCAAAAAAAGTAAGCAGAAAAAAATAAACGTGTTTTATATTTGCTAGTGCTGTAGCTTTTATAATCTAATGCAATCTCATCAGTTTCACCAAGGCAATCTAAAATGGACACTCAGGTAGCTTAATCAGATCTCACATTCAGCAAGATTACAAGTTGCGCGTTCTGATTTTCCTGTGCGCGATATGGTCTTTTCGCAATAAATTTCCATTGCACAGGTAATACAAATCTTGAAAAATTGCAATTGTGCGTGCGCATTCGTCTTTTACACAACAATGCTTTCTGCACTCGAAGAGCTGTAGTTAATTGTTTTGCGCAACATAAAAGTTTCACAAAACACTTCAAAAATACATTACAAAGTACACAGAGGGGCTGATTTATCAAGGGCCGAATGGCCCCTGATGCCCCTGTTTTTGCGCTATCCTTCAGGCCAGAAACAGGAGTTAGGAAGCAGTGGCCAGCTCTGAGGTGGCGGATATCAATCTACCCGATCTCATACGATCGGGTTGATTGACACCCCTGCTAGCGGACGATTGGTTGCGAATCTGCAGAGGGCGGCATTGCACAAGCAACTCCGCTGAGTGGATCATGTTTGACAGACATTTGATAAATCGGCCCCTTACACTCATATTAACATTATCTAATAAAAAATGATTTAAAAAAAATATTGCACACAAAAGTTATAAGGGATCAAAGATATGAGATCTCGGGTGTTTAGGAAAAAAGCCAACTCAGGGATTTAAAGGGATACTGAACCCAAATGTTTTCTTTTGTGATTCAGATAGAGCATGACATTTTAAGCAACTTTCTAATTTACTCCTACTATCAATTTTTCTTCATTCTCTTGGAATCTTTAATTGAAATGCAAGAATGTAAGTTTAGATGCCGGCCCATTTTTGGTGAACAACCTAGGTTGTCCTTGCTGATTGGTGGATAAATTCATCCACCAATCAAAAACTGCTGTCCAGAGTTCTGAACCAAGAAAAAAGCTTAGATGCCTTCTTTTTTATACAAAGATAGCAAGAGAATGAAGAAACATTGATAAGAGGAGTAAATTAGAAATTTGCTTAAAATTGCATGCTCTATCTGAATCACAAAATTATTTTTTTGGGTTCAGTGTCCCTTTAACATTGACATATATACACATACATAGAGAAACATAGATTTATATGTATACAGATATGTTTAACTATGGAGATAATGAAAAGATTTAACATTACAATCGTATGCACATTAAACAATATCTCAGAGGGATTTTCAAAGCGATATTCGCATATAAATCTCGAGATATCTAGACATATATATTCATATACATATCTCGCAATAAATAACGCATGGGCAAAATACGTCTTTTTGCAACTTTTAAAACCTACACAAAAACCTAAACGTGCGTGGTGTTTTTGCAATTGATTTGCAGTGCGACTTGTAATCTTGCTAATTGAATTGTATGGCTATCATCATATAATTACTATGGAGAGAGTCAGAGGGAAAACTCCCACAGACTTATTACAGAATAGGGACACACCTTTCCAAATCTTACAAGAAAAAGTTGGTTTAATCAGCATGAGTAATTAACCAACCATGGCTAAAAGAAGTAGTACTGAATATCCGCATTGACATGGTCTTCTAATTGGTCGAGGTTTGTTTCTATAATTAGCTTTATTTGAAAGGTTTGACTTTGAATATTATCCTTTGCCACCTGCCCTAATTTTTTTATTTTTTATTGAGGTTTAATATGTGATATTACAGACAAGGAATACTTCCAATAATACAAAGAAGGAAAATAAAAATTAATCATATTGATAAGAATATGCAATCATACCTGTTACATCACAGATAAATTCAAAATAAGGAAAAGATAAACAGCACAATTTCTAGTTCTTTCATCTCTTCAGACTAGTATCATATTATGCAAATAAAAAGAGCAAAGTCATTAATACTGAGCTAGCGCTAAATGGAAATATATATATATGTGTAATGAAATGGTTAAACCTGAAAAAGATATCTATTAATAATCTTTTTTTTAATCAGTTTTCCAAGAGCTGTATTTACACATCATCTGTAAAAAGAAAAGAAAAAAACACAATGGGAGGCCAGTCTCCTCTACATAGTGAAAATCAAAGTGGTACCATCTTGTATATGTAGACTAGTTATATTCAGGAAGTTTTAGCTTCACATTAATGGGAAACAAAATACCCTTTATCAGTGAAAGAAAAATTACAGCAGCAGATTCAAGTTAATTGCTACTAGGGGAAGAAGGATGGGGGAAGAAGGAAAAAAGGGAGAAAAGAGGGTAGAAAGAAAAAAAAGGGGGGTATTACCACAAACCCAATATGACTATCTTTGAGTGTCTAAAGGGTTCTGTTTCCCCATATGGGAGGATTCTGATAAATGTAGACCACTTTTTAAAGAAGAGATTTATTTCTTGTTCAGAGGTTAAATTAGTATCCAACTGTTCAATGATGCATTGTTTTTTCATATTGTTTTTAATTTCTAGGATACTGGGGACCGAATTATGTCGTCATTTAGTAAAAAACATAATTTATGTAAGAACTTACCTGATAAATTCATTTCTTTCATATTAGCAAGAGTCCATGAGCTAGTGACGTATGGGATATACATTCCTACCAGGAGGGGCAAAGTTTCCCAAACCTCAAAATGCCTATAAATACACCCCTCACCACACCCACAATTCAGTTTAACGAATAGCCAAGAAGTGGGGTGATAAAAAAGTGCGAAAGCATATAAAATAAGGAATTGGAATAATTGTGCTTTATACAAAATCATAACCACCACAAAAAAAGGGCGGGCCTCATGGACACTTGCTAATATGAAAGAAATGAATTTATCAGGTAAGTTCTTACATAAATTATGTTTTCTTTCATGTAATTAGCAAGAGTCCATGAGCTAGTGACGTATGGGATAATGATTACCCAAGATGTGGATCTTTCCACACAAGAGTCACTAGAGAGGGAGGGATAAAATAAAGACAGCCAATTCCTGCTGAAAATAATCCACACCCAAAATAAAGTTTAATGAAAAACATAAGCAGAAGATTCAAACTGAAACCGCTGCCTGAAGTACTTTTCTACCAAAAACTGCTTCAGAAGAAGAAAATACATAAAAATGGTAGAATTTAGTAAAAGTATGCAAAGAGGACCAAGTTGCTGCTTTGCAAATCTGATCAACCGAAGCTTCATTCCTAAACGCCCAGGAAGTAGAAACTGACCTAGTAGAATGAGCTGTAATCCTCTGAGGCGGAGTTTTACCCGACTCAACATAAGCAAGATGAATTAAACATTTCAACCAAGATGCCAAAGAAATGGCAGAAGCTTTCTGGCCCTTTCTAGCACCGGAAAAAATAACAAATAGACTAGAAGTCTTTCGGAAAGACTTAGTAGCTTCAACATAATATTTCAAAGCTCTAACAACATCCAAAGAATGCAACGATTTCTCCTTAGAATTCTTAGGATTAGGACATAATGAAGGAACCACAATTTCTCTACTAATGTTGTTGGAATTCACAACTTAAGGTAAAAATTCAAAAGAAGTTCGCAACACCGCCTTATCCTGATGAAAAATCAGAAAAGGAGACTCACAAGAAAGAGCAGATAATTCAGAAACTCTTCTGGCAGAAGAGATGGCCAAAAGGAACAAAACTTTCCAAGAAAGTAATTTAATGTCCAATGAATGCATAGGTTCAAACGGAGGAGCTTGAAGAGCTCCCAGAACCAAATTCAAACTCCAAGGAGGAGAAATTGACTGAATGACAGGTTTTATACGAACCAAAGCTTGTACAAAACAATGAATATCAGGAAGAATAGCAATCTTTCTGTGAAAAAGAACAGAAAGAGCAGAGATTTGACCTTTCAAGGAACTTGCGGACAAACCCTTATCTAAACCATCCTGAAGAAACTGTAAAATTCTCGGTATTCTAAAAGAATGCCAAGAAAAATGATGAGAAAGACACCAAGAAATATAAGTTTTCCAGACTCTATAATATATCTCTCTAGATACAGATTTACGAGCCTGCAACATAGTATTAATCACAGAGTCAGAGAAACCTCTTTGACCAAGAATCAAGCGTTCAATCTCCATACCTTTAAATTTAAGGATTTCAGATCCTGATGGAAAAAAGGACCTTGTGACAGAAGGTCTGGTCTTAACGGAAGAGTCCACGGTTGGCAAGAGGCCATCCGGACAAGATCCGCATACCAAAACCTGTGAGGCCATGCCGGAGCTACCAGCAGAACAGACGAGCATTCCTTCAGAATCTTGGAGATTACTCTTGGAAGAAGAACTAGAGGCGGAAAGATATAGGCAGGATGATACTTCCAAGGAAGTGATAATGCATCCACTGCCTCCGCCTGAGGATCCCGGGATCTGGACAGATACCTGGGAAGTTTCTTGTTTAGATGAGACGCCATCAGATCTATTTCTGGAAGTTCCCACATTTGAACAATCTGAAGAAATACCTCTGGGTGAAGAGACCATTCGCCCGGATGCAACGTTTGGCGACTGAGATAATCCGCTTCCCAATTGTCTATACCTGGGATATGAACCGCAGAGATTAGACAGGAGCTGGATTCCGCCCAAACCAAAATTCGAGATACTTCTTTCATAGCCAGAGGACTGTGAGTCCCTCCTTGATGATTGATGTATGCCACAGTTGTGACATTGTCTGTCTGAAAACAAATGAACGATTCTCTCTTCAGAAGAGGCCAAAACTGAAGAGCTCTGAAAATTGCACGGAGTTCCAAAATATTGATCGGTAATCTCTCCTCCTGAGATTCCCAAACTCCTTGTGCCGTCAGAGATCCCCACACAGCTCCCCAACCTGTGAGACTTGCATCTGTTGAAATTACAGTCCAGGTCGGAAGCACAAAAGAAGCCCCCTGAATTAAACGATGGTGATCTGTCCACCACGTTAGAGAGTGTCGAACAATCGGTTTTAAAGATATTAATTGAGATATCTTTGTGTAATCCTTGCACCATTGATTCAGCATACAGAGCTGAAGAGGTCGCATGTGAAAACGAGCAAAGGGGATCGCGTCCGATGCAGCAGTCATAAGACCTAGAATTTCCATGCATAAGGCTACCGAAGGGAATGATTGTGACTGAAGGTTTCGACAAGCTGAAATCAATTTTAGACGTCTCTTGTCTGTTAAAGACAGAGTCATGGACACTGAATCTATCTGGAAACCCAGAAAGTTACCCTTGTCTGAGGAATCAATGAACTTTTTGGTAAATTGATCCTCCAACCATGATCTTGAAGAAACAACACAAGTCGATTCGTATGAGATTCTGCTAAATGTAAAGACTGAGCAAGTACCAAGATATCGTCCAAATAAGGAAATACCACAATACCCTGTTCTCTGATTACAGACAGAAGGGCACCGAGAACCTTTGTAAAAATTCTTGGAGCTGTAGCTAGGCCAAACGGCAGAGCCACAAACTGGTAATGCTTGTCCAGAAAAGAGAATCTCAGGAACTGATAATGATCTGGATGAATCGGAATATGCAGATATGCATCCTGTAAATCTATTGTGGACATATAATTCCCTTGCTGAACAAAAGGCAAGATAGTCCTTACAGTTACCATCTTGAACGTTGGTATCCTTACATAACGATTCAATATTTTTAGATCCAGAACTGGTCTGAAGGAATTCTCCTTCTTTGGTACAATGAAGAGATTTGAATAAAACCCCATCCCCTGTTCCGGAACTGGAACTGGCATAATTACTCCAGCCAACTCTAGATCTGAAACACAATTCAGAAATGCTTGAGCTTTCACTGGATTTACTGGGACACGGGAAAGAAAAAATCTCTTTGCAGGAGGTCTCATCTTGAAACCAATTCTGTACCCTTCTGAAACAATGTTCTGAATCCAAAGATTGTGAACAGAATTGATCCAAATTTCTTTGAAAAAACGTAACCTGCCCCCTACCAGCTGAGCTGGAATGAGGGCCACACCTTCATGTGGACTTAGAAGCAGGCTTTGCCTTTCTAGCAGGCTTGGATTTATTCCAGACTGGAGATGGTTTCCAAACTGAAACTGCTCCTGAGGATGAAGGATTAGGCTTTTGTTCTTTGTTGAAACGAAAGGAACGAAAACGATTATTAGCCCTGTTTTTACCCTTAGATTTTTTATCCTGTGGTAAAAAAGTTCCTTTCCCACCAGTAACAGTTGAGATAATAGAATCCAACTGAGAACCAAATAATTTGTTACCCTGGAAAGAAATGGAAAGTAGAGTTGATTTAGAAGCCATATCAGCATTCCAAGTCTTAAGCCATAAAGCCCTTCTAGCTAAAATAGCTAGAGACATAAACCTGACATCAACTCTGATAATATCAAAAATGGCATCACAGATAAAATTATTAGCATGCTGAAGAAGAAGAATAATATCATGAGAATCATGATCTGTTACTTGTTGCGCTAAAGTTTCCAACCAAAAAGTTGAAGCTGCAGCAACATCAGCCAATGATATAGCAGGTCTAAGAAGATTACCTGAACACAGATAAGCTTTTCTTAGAAATGATTCAATTTTCCTATCTAAAGGATCCTTAAATGAAGTACCATCTGACGTAGGAATAGTAGTACGTTTAGCAAGGGTAGAAATAGCCCCATCAACTTTAGGGATTTTGTCCCAAAATTCTAATCTGTCAGACGGCACAGGATATAATTGCTTAAAACGTTTAGAAGGAGTAAATGAATTACCCAATTTATCCCATTCTTTGGAAATTACTGCAGAAATAGCATTAGGAACAGGAAAAACATCTGGAATAACCACAGGAGATTTAAATACCTTATCTAAACGTTTAGAATTAGTATCAAGAGGACCAGAATCCTCTATTTCTAAAGCAATTAGTACTTCTTTAAGTAAAGAACGAATAAATTCCATTTTAAATAAATATGAGGATTTATCAGCATCAATCTCTGAGACAGACTCCTCTGAACCAGAAGAGTCATCAGAATAAGAATGATGATGTTCATTTAAAAATTCATCTGTAGGGAGAGAAGTTTTAAAAGATTTTTTACGTTTACTAGAAGGAGAAATAACAGACATAGCCTTCTTTATGGATTCAGAAACAAAATCTCTTATGTTATCAGGAACATTCTGCACCTTAGATGTTGAAGGAACTGCAACAGGCAATGGTACTTTACTAAAGGAAATATTATCTGCATTAACAAGTTTGTCATGACAATTAATACAAACAACAGCCGGAGGAATAGCTACCAAAAGTTTACAGCAGATACACTTAGCTTTGGTAGATCCAGCACTAGACAGCGATTTTCCTGTAGTATCTTCTGACTCAGATGCAACGTGAGACATCTTGCAACGTGAGACATCTTGCAATATGTAAGAGAAAAAACAACATATAAAGCAAAATTATTCAAATTCCTTAAATGACAGTTTCAGGAATGGGAAAAAATGCCAAAGAACAAGCTTCTAGCAACCAGAAGCAAAGAAAAAAAGAGACTGAAATAATGTGGAGACAAAAGCGACGCCCATATTTTTTAGCGCCAAATCAGACGCCCACATTATTTGGCGCCTAAATGCTTTTGGCGCCAAAAATGACGCCACATCCGGAACGCCGACATTTTCACATCCGCGCCAAGAATGACGCAATAAAATGAAGCATTTTCAGCCCCCGCGAGCCTAACAGCCCACAGGGAAAAAAGAGTCAAATTTTTGAAGGTAAGAAAAAAATTATTAATTCAAGTGCATTATCCCAAATATGAAACTGACTGTCTGAAAAATAAGGAAAGTTGAACATTCTGAGTCAAGGCAAATAAATGTTTGAATACATATATTTAGAACTTTATAAACAAAGTGCCCAACCATAGCTTAGAGTGTCACAGAAAATAAGATTTACTTACCCCAGGACACTCATCTACATGTTTGTAGAAAGCCAAACCAGTACTGAAACGAGAATCAGCAGAGGTAATGGTATATATAAGAGTATATCGTCAATCTGAAAAGGGAGGTAAGAGATGAATCTCTACGACCGATAACAGAGAACCTATGAAATAGACCCCGTAGAAGGAGATCACTGCATTCAAATAGGCAATACTCTCCTCACATCCCTCTGACATTCACTGCACGCTGAGAGGAAAACCGGGCTCCAACTTGCTGCGGAGCGCATATCAACGTAGAATCTAGCACAAACTTACTTCACCACCTCCATCGGAGGCAAAGTTTGTAAAAACTGAATTGTGGGTGTGGTGAGGGGTGTATTTATAGGCATTTTGAGGTTTGGGAAACTTTGCCCCTCCTGGTAGGAATGTATATCCCATACGTCACTAGCTCATGGACTCTTGCTAATTACATGAAAGAAATTAAGCTCTTGCTGCCAATAGTATCATATTCATGGTCTTTTTATGTTCAGAGGATAAAGTAACCTCTGTGAAGAAGACAACCTCCGCCAAGGAGAGAGAGGGAACGGGTATTTTTAGTACATTAATAAGCCAGTATTCTAATTTCCGCCAAAACTGTTTCATCCGAGGACATGACCACAACATATGAATTAAATCTGCCTTAGGGTACGCACATTTTTGGCATTTGTTGAATTTGGAATTGTGCCAATTAAACAACTTTAGTGGGGTATAGTAAGATCTGTAAAGCAATTTAATATGGAATTCCCTCCAACTTGCAGATAAAGTGGACTGCTCTGTTATAGCTATAGAACGTTTCACTTGCTCTGTGCCAATATTTAGTTCAGGAGACAGAAGGCTCCACTTTTGTGCTATATTTAACAGATTGGTTTCACCAGATTGACTGACAGCCAAATCATACCAAGTTGAAATGGAGGATAAATCGTTTCTGGCAAGGATAGGCCAACTATCCAATTTCCCCCATGCCCAAGACCATCCAAATTTCTCAATGAGTGCAAGCAGGTAGTGTCTGGCTTGGAGATATGCAAAAAAATATTTGTTACTTAAGTTGAATTCCTGTCTTAGAGTATCAAATGTCTTTATGGATTGAGAGTCTTGGGCAATAAACTGAGTGAGTTAAACCTGCTTCGTGCCAGTTTTGAAAAATTTGAGACTGAATACCTCCCTGAAATTCAGGATTACCCCGCAGTAGATTAAATTTAGGAATAGATAGATTAATATCAAGTTTTTACCCCAGTTTTTTCCAGGCCTGGATTATTGTGTAAATAGAATTGAGTAATTTCACTTGTTTTGGAATTACGCCGGCCGGACAATGGATAAGAGCTACGGGGTGTTAGGGATAAAGTATATTTGCCTCCAGCTTATTATTGGTAAAATAATCCTTATTCAAAATCCAATCTATCACAATACGTGATAAAAAAGACCAAGCAATATTTATTAAGGTCTGGAAGAGCCAGTCCACCGAACTTCCTAGTAAGGTAAAGTTTATTAATGGAAATTCGCTGTCTTTTGCACCTCCAGATGAAATACCGAAAAGCAGTGTTCAAGCTCCTCCAGTCCTTAGTTGTTAAAATGACTGGGACATTTTGCAAGGCATAAAGAATTTTTAGAAGAAGAATCATTTTAAACAAGGCTATACGCCCTGATAATGTTAGCGGGAGATTTTGCCAGCTTCTCATATAATCTTTTAATTTAGTAAGAATCAGGGAAATATTAAGACTATACCAGTCATGAGTGTTTAGTGATATGTTAATTCCAAGATATTTAAATGAGGAAACAACATTTTTAAATGGAGTCTCAATTAAAGAAGTTATTCTTTTTAATCCACAGTAGTTCAGTTTTAGAAGTATTAATCTTGTAACCCGAAAAAGCTCCAAAGGACCTTATAAGCGAGAGTAGTTTTGGAATATTCATTTTAGTGTTAGAAATATACACCAGTGCATCATCCGCATATAAGGCTATTTTTTGCTCTATAGAACCAATCTTAATTCCCTGAATTTGTTGTCTTATCTTAAGAGCTAAGGGTTCAATGACAAGCTCAAATAAGAGGGGTGAGAGTGGGCAAACCGGTCTAGTGCCCCTTTGGAAGTTAATTGAATTAGATTCTAAGGCCTAGATTTGGAGTTTGGCGGTAGCCGTGAAAACCAGCGTTAGAGGCTCCTAACGCTGGTTTTAGGCTACTGCCGGTATTTGGAGTCACTCAAAAAAGGGTCTAAGGCTCACTTTTCAGCCGCGACTTTTCCATACCGCAGATCCCCTTACGTCAATTGCGTATCCTATCTTTTCAATGGGATCTTTCTAACTCCGGTATTTAGAGTCGTGTCTGAAGTGAGCGTTAGAAATCTAACGACAAAACTCCAGCCGCAGAAAAAAGTCAGTAGTTAAGAGCTTTCTGGGCTAACGCCGGTTCATAAAGCTCTTAACTACTGTACTCTAAAGTACACTAACACCCATAAACTACCTATGTACCCCTAAACCGAGGTCCCCCCACATCGCCGCCACTCGATTAATTTTTTTAACCACTAATCTGCCGACCGCCACCTACGTTATACTTATGTACCCCTAATCTGCTGCCCCTAACACCGCCGACCCCAATATTATATTTATTAACCCCTAATCTGCCGCCCTCAATGTCGCCTCCACCTGCCTACACTTATTAACCCCTAATCTGCCGACCGGACCGCACCGCTATTATAATAAAGTTATTAACCCCTAATCCGCCTCACTAACCCTATAAAAAATAGTATTAACCCCTAATCTGCCCTCCCTAACATCGTCGACACCTAACTTCAAACATTAACCTCTAATCTGCTGACCGGAGCTCACCGCTATTCTAATAAATGTATTAACCCCTAAAGCTAAGTCTAACCCTAACACTAACACCCCCCTAAGTTAATATAAATAATGAAATTAATTAACTCTTATTAAATAAATTATTCCTATTAAAGCTAAATACTTACCTGTAAAATAAATCCTAATATAGCTACAATATAAATTATAATTATATTATAGCTATTTTAGGATTTATATTTATTTTACAGGTAACTTTGTATTTATTTTAACCAGGTACAATAGCTATTAAATAGTTAAGAACTATTTAATAGCTACCTAGTTAAAATAATTACAAAATTACCTGTAAAATAAATCCTAACCTAAGTTACAATTAAACCTAACACTACACTATCAATAAATAAATAAAATAAAATACCTACAATTACCTACAATTAAACCTAACACTACACTATCAATACATTAATTAAATACAATACCTACAAATAACTACAATGAAATAAACTAACTAAAGTACAAAAAATAAAAAAGAACTAAGTTACAAAAAATAAAAAAATATTTACAAACATAAGAAAAATATTACAACAATTTTAAACTAATTACACCTACTCTAAGCCCCCTAATAAAATAACAAAGCCCACCAAAATAAAAAAATGCCCTACCCTATTCTAAATTACTAAAGTTCAAAGCTCTTTTACCTTACCAGCCCTGAACAGGGCCCTTTGCGGGGCATGCCCCAAGAAGTTCAGCTCTTTTGCCTGTAAAAAAAACATACAATACCCCCCCCCAACATTACAACCCACCACCCACATACCCCTAATCTAACCCAAACCCCCCTTAAATAAACCTAACACTAAGCCCCTGAAGATCTTCCTACCTTATCTTCACCATACCAGGTTCACCGATCGATCCAGAAGAGCTCCTCCGATGTCCTGATCCAAGCCCAAGCGGGGGGCTGAAGAGGTCCATGATCCGGCTGAAGTCATCATCCAAGCGGGAGCTGAAGAGGTCCATGATCCGGCTGAAGTCTTCATCCAAGCGGGAGCTGAAGAGGTCCATGATCCGGATGAAGTCTTCTATCAACGGCATCTTCAATCTTCTTTCTTCGGGAGCCATCATCTTCCATCCGACGCGGAACATCCTCTTCTCCCGACGCCTACTAGCCGAATGACGGTTCCTTTAAATGACGTCATCCAAGATGGCGTCCCTCGAATTCCGATTGGCTGATAGGATTCTATCAGCCAATCGGAATTAAGGTAGGAATATTCTGATTGGCTGATGGAATCAGCCAATCAGAATCAAGTTCAATCCGATTGGCTGATCCGATTAGCCAATCAGATTGAGCTTGCATTCTATTGGCTGATAGGAACAGCCAATAGAATGCGAGCTCAATCTGATTGGCTGATTGAATCAGCCAATTGGATTGAACTTGATTCTGATTGGCTGATTCCATCAGCCAATCAGAATATTCCTACCTTAATTCCGATTGGCTGATAGAATCCTATCAGCCAATCGGAATCTGATTTTTATTTTTTGTACTTTAGTTAGTTTATTTCATTGTATTTATTTGTAGGAATTGTATTTAATTTATTTATTGATAGTGTAGTGTTAGGTTTAATTGTAGATAATTATAGGTATTTTATTTAATTTATTTATTGATAGTGTAGTGTTAGGTTTAATTGTAACTTAGGTTAGGATTTATTTTACAGGTAAATTTGTAATTATTTTAACTATTTTAGCTATTAAATAGTTATTAACTATTTAATAGCTATTGTACCTGGTTAAAATAAATACAAAGTTACCTGTAAAATAAATATTAATCCTAAAATAGCTATAATATAATTATAATTTATATTGTAGCTATATTAGGATTTATTTTAAAGGTAAGTATTTAGCTTTAAATAGGAATAATTTATTTAATAAGAGTTAAATAATTTTGTTAGATTTAAATTATATTTAACTTAGGGGGGTGTTAGTGTTAGGGTTAGACTTAGCTTTAGGGGTTAATACATTTATTAGAATAGCGGTGAGCTCCAGTCGGCAGATTAGGGGTTAATAATTGAAGTTAGGTGTCGGCGATGTTAGGGAGGGCAGATTAGGGGTTAATACTATTTATTATAGGGTTAGTGAGGTGGATTAGGGGTTAATAACTTTATAATAATAGCGGTGCGGTCCGCTCGGTAGATTAGGGGTTAATATGTGTAGGCAGGTGGAGGCGACGTTGTGGGGGGCAGATTAGGGGTTAATAAATATAATATAGGGGTCGGCGGTGTTAGGGGCAGCAGATTAGGGGTACATAGGGATAATGTAAGTAGCGGCGGTTTACGGAGCGGCAGATTAGGGGTTAAAATAATATACAGGGGTCAGCGATAGCGGGGGCGGCAGAATAGGGGTTAATAAGTGTAAGGTTAGGGGTGTTTAGACTCGGGGTACATGTTAGGGTGTTAGGTGCAGACGTAGGAAGTGTTTCCCCATAGCAAACAATGGGGCTGCGTTAGGAGCTGAATGCGGCTTTTTTGCAGGTGTTTTTTTCAGCTCAAACAGCCCCATTGTTTCCTATGGGGGAATCGTGCACGAGCACGTTTTTGAGGCTGGCCGCGTCCGTAAGCAACTCTGGTATCGAGAGTTGCAGTGGCGTTAAATATGCTATACGCTCCTTTTTTGGAGCCTAACGCAGCCATTCTGTGGACTCTCAATACCAGAGTTATTTTAAAGGTGCGGCCAGAAAAAAGCCAGCGTTAGCTACACGGGTCCTTACCGACAAAACTCTAAATCTAGCCGTAAGTGATTAACACTAAGTTTTGTTGAAGAATTTTCACACAGATTGTTAACAAAGAGGAGAAAGTTATCTTTAAAACCAAAACGAGAAAGCGTGACTAAAAGGTGTTGCTAATGCACTGAGTCAAACGCTTTTTCAGCATCAATCGTGATAATTGCAGAATCTATCTGATCTTGTGCAATAACTTTGCAAAGATTATGAAAATAATTAAGAACCAGAAAGACCTCTCTGATCTTGGCTGCCGAATTGCGCTTGAATAGAAAATCCGCTTGATCTTTATGTATAAGAATCCCTATTTCCTGTTGCAATCTTTTGGCTATGATGGATGTAAGTAGCTTGTAGTCAGAATTAAGTAGGGCAATAGGGTGATAAGATTCCTTTTTCAAGGGGTCTTTTCCTTGCTTTAAGATTAAATATGTGGTAGATGCAGCAAAGGTCAAGGGAACAGGATTGTCCTCTATATAAAAGTAATTGAAAATATTTTTTAAATGAGGAGTAATAACTGGAGCCAAGATCTTATAAAACTCATTAGGTAGCGCGTCTGGGCCAGGAGCTTTATCCAAATTTAGATCTTTAATAGACTGAAGTATCTCTTGTTCAGAGATAGGGGAGTTAATTTTGGCCATTGTGACATCACTCAGAGATGGATAATTAAGATCATTCCAAAATTGTTCTAACGCAGCCATATCAGTGTTTCTAAAGGAGTAAATGTCCTTGTAATAATCAGAGAAAATATCAAGGATTTCTTTTGGGGTTTTAAATAAGGTATCATGTTCCTGAATTGATTCGATAATATAATTTTCCCGAATATTTTTTACTAATTTAGCTAACAATTTACCTGCTTTGTTACCATGATGGTAGAATTTAGCTTTGGACTTTAATAATTAATTTTGTCTCGCAACGACCTTCCTCTTAAGTTCAGCCACATAGGCAATAATGTTCCCCCTTAATACCGCCTTTCCAGCTTCCCAGAGTGAATTTGGATCTTCTACTGAGCCTAAATTCAAGGAAATAAATTTGCTCATCTTAGCATTTAACCAGTTTTTAAATTTTGGGAAACAGAAAAGGCGCGAGTTAAATAGTCTTTTTGTGCAACAGAATTTCTAAAGTAATCAGAGCATGATCTGAAATAGTAATTTGCGTGATTCTAGCTTTAGCCCCAATTTTTAACAAATTATCACTAACTAAAAAAAAGTCAATTCTAGAAAGGGAGTTACCATTTCTAGCCTTGCATGTAAAATCTCTTTGGCTGGATGTTGAAGTCTCAAAATATCTTTAAGAGCTAAATTTCTAAACAAGGTTTTGAACATTTTAGCCTCTAAATTGTCTATCAAGGGGAACCTGGGGAGCCATATTGAAGTCACCTGCCAGGATTATATTCCCTTTGCCAAATTGTAAGATTTTGGCTTGTAATTATTCCAAGAAGTGTGCCTCAAAGTTATTGGGGGCACAAATATTGCAAAGTGTATATATAGAGTTTGCAAGTTTAATTTTTAGAATCAAGAACCTACTTTCCGGGTCAAGTGACACTGATATTATTTCATAAACTAAATTCTTCCCCAATAAGATGGCCACCCCTCTTTTCCTGCCTACACTAGGCGTAGAAAAAATCTCCTTTACCCAGGAAAATCTTAATTTCAGAGGCGTAGATTTGGAGTTTGGCGTTAGCCGTGAAAACCAGCGTTAGAGGCTCCTAACGCTGGTTTTAGGCTAACTCCGGTATTTGGAGTCACTCAAAATAGGGTCTAACGCTCACTTTTCATCCGCGACTTTTCCATACCGCAGATCCCCTTACGTCAATTGCGTATCCTATCTTTTCAATGGGATCTTTCTAACTCCGGTATTTAGAGTCGTGTCTGAAGTGAGCGTTAGACATCTAACGACAAAACTCCAGCCGCAGGAAAAAAGTCAGTAGTTAAGAGCTTTCTGGGCTAACGCCGGTTCATAAAGCTCTTAACTACTGTACTCTAAAGTACACTAACACCCATAAACTACCTATGTACCCCTAAACCGAGGCCCCCCCACATCGCCGCCACTCGATTAAATTTTTTTAACCCCTAATCTGCCGACCGCCACCTACGTTATACTTATGTACCCCTAATCTGCTGCCCCTAACACCGCCGACCCCTGTATTATATTTATTAACCCCTAATCTGCCCCCCACAACATCGCCGCCAGCTACCTACAATAATTAACCCCTAATCTGCCGACCGCAAAGCGCCGCCACCTACATTATAGCTATGTACCCCTAATCTGCTGCCCCTAACACCGCCGACCCCTATATTATATTTATTAACCCCTAATCCGCCCCCCACAACGTCGCCTCCACCTGCCTATACTTATTAACCCCTAATCTGCCGAGCGGACCGCACCGCTACTATTATAAAGTTATTAACCCCTAATCCGCCTCACTTACCCTATAATAAATATGCAAAACAGAATGAGAAGCAGTCTGCCAGGAACGAACAGCAGCATCAATAGCTTGTTCTATGGCCCGGTTACCACCTGGTAGTAGCTTCTTTCTGCCCAATTGTGCTTTTCACAGAGGAAAACTTTCCTGTAGTATATCAGTCTGATCCCGCCGACATGGTCAGTCCAGCCCCGAAATACCAGGCAATTCTCCTCTGAACAAGGAACATGACAACCTCAGACGATCGTTTCGGCCTCCTTTGGGCCTCGTCAGTGAGGTGCAGCCATATCCCTCTAAGCACATTGGGCAAGGAGTCCACGTCTGGTTTCCCCCATCACCCTTAGGGAGACTATCCCCAGGGTCATATTTACATATGCAAAACAGAATGAGAAGCAGTCTGCCAGAAACGAACGGCAGCATCAATAGCTTGTTCTATGGCCCGGTTACCACCTGGTAGTAGCTTCTTTCTGCCCAATTGTGTTTTTCACAGAGGAAAACTTTCCTGTAGTATATCAGTCTCATCTCGCCGACATGGTAAGTCCAGCCCCGAAATACCAGGCAATTCTCCTCTGAACAAGGAACATGACAACCCCAGACGATCGTTTCGGCCTCCTTTGGGCCTCGTCAGTGAGGTGCAGCCATATCCCTCTAAGCACATTGGGCAAGGAGTCCACGTCTGGTTTCCCCCATCACCCTTAGGGAGACTATCCCCAGGGTCATATTTACATATGCAAAACAGAATGAGAAGCAGTCTGCCAGGAACGAACAGCAGCATCAATAGCTTGTTCTATGGCCCGGTTACCACCTGGTAGTAGCTTCTTTCTGCCCAATTGTGCTTTTCACAGAGGAAAACTTTCCTGTAGTATATCAGTCTGATCCCGCCGACATGGTCAGTCCAGCCCCGAAATACCAGGCAATTCTCCTCTGAACAAGGAACATGACAACCCCAGATGATCGTTTCGGCCTCCTTTGGGCCTCGTCAGTGAGGTGCAGCCATATCCCTCTAAGCACATTGGGCAAGGAGTCCACGTCTGGTTTCCCCCATCACCCTTAGGGAGACTATCCCCAGGGTCATATTTACATATGCAAAACAGAATGAGAAGCAGTCTGCCAGGAATGAACAGCAGCATCAATAGCTTGTTCTATGGCCCGGTTACCACCTGGTAGTAGCTTCTTTCTGCCCAATTGTGCTTTTCACAGAGGAAAACTTTCCTGTAGTATATCAGTCTGATCCCGCCGACATGGTCAGTCCAGCCCCGAAATACCAGGCAATTCTCCTCTGAACAAGGAACATGACAACCCCAGACGATCGTTTCGGCCTCCTTTGGGCCTCGTCAGTGAGGTGCAGCCATAACCCAATAAGCACATTGGGCAAGGAGTCCACGCCTGGTTTCCCCCATCACCCTTAGGGAGTCTATCCCCAGGGTCATATTTACATATGCAAAACAGAATGAGAAGCAGTCTGCCAGGAATGAACAGCAGCATCAATAGCTTGATCTATGGCCCGGTTACCACCTGGTAGTAGCTTCTTTCTGCCCAATTGTGCTTTTTACAGAGGAAAACTTTCCTGTAGTATATCAGTCTGATCCCGCCGACATGGTCAGTCCAGCCCCGAAATACCAGGCAATTCTCCTCTGAACAAGGAACATGACAACCCCAGACGATCGTTTCGGCCTCCTTTGGGCCTCGTCAGTGAGGTGCAGCCATATCCCTCTAAGCACATTGGGCAAGGAGTCCACGTCTGGTTTCCCCCATCACCCTTAGGGAGACTATCCCCAGGGTCATATTTACATATGCAAAACAGAATGAGAAGCAGTCTGCCAGGAACGAACAGCAGCATCAATAGCTTGTTCTATGGCCCGGTTACCACCTGGTAGTAGCTTCTTTCTGCCCAATTGTGCTTTTCACAGAGGAAAACTTTCCTGTAGTATATCAGTCTGATCCCGCCGACATGGTCAGTCCAGCCCCGAAATACCAGGCAATTCTCCTCTGAACAAGGAACATGACAACCCCAGATGATCGTTTCGGCCTCCTTTGGGCCTCGTCAGTGAGGTGCAGCCATATCCCTCTAAGCACATTGGGCAAGGAGTCCACGTCTGGTTTCCCCCATCACCCTTAGGGAGACTATCCCCAGGGTCATATTTACATATGCAAAACAGAATGAGAAGCAGTCTGCCAGGAATGAACAGCAGCATCAATAGCTTGTTCTATGGCCCGGTTACCACCTGGTAGTAGCTTCTTTCTGCCCAATTGTGCTTTTCACAGAGGAAAACTTTCCTGTAGTATATCAGTCTGATCCCGCCGACATGGTCAGTCCAGCCCCGAAATACCAGGCAATTCTCCTCTGAACAAGGAACATGACAACCCCAGACGATCGTTTCGGCCTCCTTTGGGCCTCGTCAGTGAGGTGCAGCCATAACCCAATAAGCACATTGGGCAAGGAGTCCACGCCTGGTTTCCCCCATCACCCTTAGGGAGTCTATCCCCAGGGTCATATTTACATATGCAAAACAGAATGAGAAGCAGTCTGCCAGGAATGAACAGCAGCATCAATAGCTTGATCTATGGCCCGGTTACCACCTGGTAGTAGCTTCTTTCTGCCCAATTGTGCTTTTTACAGAGGAAAACTTTCCTGTAGTATATCAGTCTGATCCCGCCGACATGGTCAGTCCAGCCCCGAAATACCAGGCAATTCTCCTCTGAACAAGGAACATGACAACCCCAGACGATCGTTTCGGCCTCCTTTGGGCCTCGTCAGTGAGGTGCAGCCATATCCCTCTAAGCACATTGGGCAAGGAGTCCACGTCTGGTTTCCCCCATCACCCTTAGGGAGACTATCCCCAGCGTCATATTTACATATGCAAAACAGAATGAGAAGCAGTCTGCCAGGAACGAACAGCAGCATCAATAGCTTGTTCTATGGCCCGGTTACCACCTGGTAGTAGCTTCTTTCTGCCCAATTGTGCTTTTCACAGAGGAAAACTTTCCTGTAGTATATCAGTCTGATCCCGCCGACATGGTCGGTCCAGCCCCGAAATACCAGGCAATTCTCCTCTGAACAAGGAACATGACAACCCCAGACGATCGTTTCGGCCTCCTTTGGGCCTCGTCAGTGAGATGCAGCCATATCCCTCTAAGCACATTGGGCAAGGAGTCCACGTCTGGTTTCCCCCATCACCCTTAGGGAGACTATCCCCAGGGTCATATTTACATATGCAAAACAGAATGAGAAGCAGTCTGCCAGGAACGAACAGCAGCATCAATAGCTTGTTCTATGGCCCGGTTACCACCTGGTAGTAGCTTCTTTCTGCCCAATTGTGCTTTTCACAGAGGAAAACTTTCCTGTAGTATATCAGTCTGATCCCGCCGACATGGTCAGTCCAGCCCCGAAATACCAGGCAATTCTCCTCTGAACAAGGAACATGACAACCCCAGACGATCGTTTCGGCCTCCTTTGGGCCTCGTCAGTGAGGTGCAGCCATATCCCTCTAAGCACATTGGGCAAGGAGTCCACGTCTGGTTTCCCCCATCACCCTTAGGGAGACTATCCCCAGGGTCATATTTACATATGCAAAACAGAATGAGAAGCAGTCTGCCAGGAACGAACAGCAGCATCAATAGCTTGTTCTATGGCCCGGTTACCACCTGGTAGTAGCTTCTTTCTGCCCAATTGTGCTTTTCAAAGAGGAAAACTTTCCTGTAGTATATCAGTCTGATCCCGCCGACATGGTCAGTCCAGCCCCGAAATACCAGGCAATTCTCCTCTGAACAAGGACCATGACAACCCCAGACGATCGTTTCGGCCTCCTTTGGGCCTCGTCAGTGAGGTGCAGCCATATCCCTCTAAGCACATTGGGCAAGGAGTCCACGTCTGGTTTCCCCCATCACCCTTAGGGAGACTATCCCCAGGGTCATATTTACATATGCAAAACAGAATGAGAAGCAGTCTGCCAGGAACGAACAGCAGCATCAATAGCTTGTTCTATGGCCCGGTTACCACCTGGTAGTAGCTTCTTTCTGCCCAATTGTGCTTTTCACAGAGGAAAACTTTCCTGTAGTATATCAGTCTGATCCCGCCGGCATGGTCAGTCCAGCCCCGAAATACCAGGCAATTCTCCTCTGAACAAGGAACATGACAACCCCAGACGATCGTTTCGGCCTCCTTTGGGCCTCGTCAGTGAGGTGCAGCCATATCCCTCTAAGCACATTGGGCAAGGAGTCCACGTCTGGTTTCCCCCATCACCCTTAGGGAGACTATCCCCAGGGTCATATTTACATATGCAAAACAGAATGAGAAGCAGTCTGCCAGGAACGAACAGCAGCATCAATAGCTTGTTCTATGGCCCGGTTACCACCTGGTAGTAGCTTCTTTCTGCCCAATTGTGCTTTTCACAGAGGAAAACTTTCCTGTAGTATATCAGTCTGATCCCGCCGACATGGTCAGTCCAGCCCCGAAATACCAGGCAATTCTCCTCTGAACAAGGAACATGACAACCCCAGACGATCGTTTCGGCCTCCTTTGGGCCTCGTCAGTGAGGTGCAGCCATATCCCTCTAAGCACATTGGGCAAGGAGTCCACGTCTGGTTTCCCCCATCACCCTTAGGGAGACTATCCCCAGGGTAATATTTACATATGCAAAACAGAATGAGAAGCAGTCTGCCAGGAACGAACAGCAGCATCAATAGCTTGTTCTATGGCCCGGTTACCACCTGGTAGTAGCTTCTTTCTGCCCAATTGTGCTTTTCACAGAGGAAAACTTTCCTGTAGTATATCAGTCTGATCCCGCCGACATGGTCAGTCCAGCCCCGAAATACCAGGCAATTCTCCTCTGAACAAGGAACATGACAACCCCAGACGACCGTTTCGGCCTCCTTTGGGCCTCGTCAGTGAGGTGCAGCCATATCCCTCTTCAAGAAAGTTTTCTTCTGTGAAAAGCACAGTGGTCTAAAAGAGGCTGCCTCCGGGTGGTAAATCGCCATAGAACAAGCCACTGAGCTGTTGTTCGTTCCTGGTAGAGCGCTTCTCTCTTTGTATGCAAATTATTATGACCCTGGGGAAGTCTCCCTATGGGTGATGGGGGAAACCAGACGTGGACTCCTTGCCCAGTGTGCTTAGAGGAATGTGGCTGCACCTCACTGACGAGGCCCATAGGAGGACGAAACGATCGTCTGGGGTTGTCATGTTCCTTGTTCAGAGGAGAATTGCCTGGTATTTCGGGGCTGGACTGACCTTACTTGGCGGGATCAGACTGATATACTTCAGGAAAGTTTTCTTCTGTGAAAAGCACACTGGTCTAAAAGAGGCTGCCTCCGGGTGGTAAATCGCCATAGAACAAGCCACTGAGCTGTTGTTCGTTCCTGGTAGAGCGCTTCTCTCTTTGTATGCAAATTATTATGACCCTGGGGAAGTCTCCCTATGGGTGATGGGGGAAACCAGACGTGGACTCCTTGCCCAGTGTGCTTAGAGGAATGTGGCTGCACCTCACTGACGAGGCCCATAGGAGGCCGAAACGATCGTCTGGGGTTGTCATGTTCCTTGTTCAGAGGAGAATTGCCTGGTATGTCGGGGCTGGATTGACCTTACTTGGCGGGATCAGACTGATATACTTCAGGAAAGTTTTCTTCTGTGAAAAGCACACTGGTCTAAAAGAGGCTGCCTCCGGGTGGTAAATCGCCATAGAACAAGCCACTGAGCTGTTGTTCGTTCCTGGTAGAGCGCTTCTCTCTTTGTATGCAAATTATTATGACCCTGGGGAAGTCTCCCTATGGGTGATGGGGGAAACCAGACGTGGACTCCTTGCCCAGTGTGCTTAGAGGAATGTGGCTGCACCTCACTGACGAGGCCCATAGGAGGCCGAAACGATCGTCTGGGGTTGTCATGTTCCTTGTTCAGAGGAGAATTGCCTGGTATTTCGGGGCTGGACTGACCTTACTTGGCTGGATCAGACTGATATACTTCAGGAAAGTTTTCTTCTTTGAAAAGCACACTGGTCTAAAAGAGGCTGCCTCCGGGTGGTAAATCGCCATAGAAAAAGCCACTGAGCTGTTGTTCGTTCCTGGTAGAGCGCTTCTCTCTTTGTATGCAAATTATTATGACCCTGGGGAAGTCTCCCTATGGGTGATGGGGGAAACCAGACGTGGACTCCTTGCCCAGTGTGCTTAGAGGAATGTGGCTGCACCTCACTGACGAAGCCCATAGGAGGCCGAAACGATCATCTGGGGTTGTCATGTTCCTTGTTCAGAGGAGAATTGCCTGGTATTTCGGGGCTGGACTGACCTTACTTGGCGGGATCAGACTGATATACTTCAGGAAAGTTTTCTTCTGTGAAAAGCACACTGGTCTAAAAGAGGCTGCCTCCGGGTGGTAAATCGCCATAGAACAAGCCACTGAGCTGTTGTTCGTTCCTGGTAGAGCGCTTCTCTCTTTCTATGCAAATCCCTATAATAAATAGTATTAACCCCTAATCTGCCCTCCCTAACATCGCCAACACCTAACTTCAATTATTAACCCGTAATCTGCCGACCGGAGCTCACCGCTATTCTAATAAATGTATTAACCCCTAAAGCTAAGTCTAACCCTAACACTAATACCCCCCTAAATTAAATATAATTTTAATCTAACGAAATTAATTAACTCTTATTAAATAAATTATTCCTATTTAAAGCTAAATACTTACCGGTAAAATAAACCCTAATATAGCTACAATATAATGAATAATTACATTGTAGCTATTTTAGGATTAATATTTATTTTACAGGCAACTTTGGAATTATTTTAACCTGGTACAATAGCTATTTAATAGTTAAGAACTATTTAATAGCTAAAATAGTTAAAATAATTACAAATTTACCTGTAAAATAAATCCTAACCTAAGTTACAATTAAACCTACCACTACACTATCAATTAATTAATTAAATAAAATACCTATAATTATCTACAATTAAACCTACCACTACACTATCAATAAATTAATTAAATAAAATACCTACAATTATCTACAATTAAACCTAACACTACACTATCAATAAATAAATTAAATACAATACCTACAAATAACTACAATGAAATAAACTATCTAAAGTACAAAAAATAAAAAAGAACTAAGTTACAAAAAATAAAAAAATATTTACAAACATAAGAAAAATATTACAACAATTTTAAACTAATTACACCTACTCTAAGCCCCCTAATAAAATAACAAAGACCCCCAAAATAACAAAATGCCCTACCCTATTCTAAATTACTAAATTTCAAAGCTCTTTTACCTTACCAGCCCTGAACAGGGCCCTTTGCGGGGCATGCCCCAAGAAATTCAGCTCTTTTGTCTGTAAAAAAAACCATACAATACCCCCCCCCAACATTACAACCCACCACCCACATACCCCTAATCTAACCCAAACCCCCCTTAAATAAACCTAACACTAAGCCCCTGAAGATCTTTCTACCTTGTCTTCACCCTACCAGGTTCACCGATCCGTCCTGAAGAGCTCCTCCGATGTCCTGATCCAAGCCCAAGCGGGGGGCTGAAGAGGTCCCTGATCCGGCTGAAGTCTTCATCCAAGCGGGAGCTGAAGAGGTCCATGATCCGGATGAAGTCTTCATCCAAGCGGGAGCTGAAGAGGTCCATGATCCGGATGAAGTCTTCTATCAACGGCATCTTCAATCTTCTTTCTTCTGGATCCATCTTGCAGACCTCCGACGCGGAACATCCTCTTCTCCCGACGCCTACTAGCCGAATGACGGTTCCTTTAAGGGACGTCATCCAAGATGGCGTCCCTCGAATTCCGATTGGCTGATAGGATTCTATCAGCCAATCAGAATTATGGTAGGAATATTCTGATTGGCTGATGGAATCAGCCAATCAGAATCAAGATCAATCCGATTGGCTGATCCAATCAGCCAATCAGATTGAGCTCGCATTCTATTGGCTGATCGGAACAGCCAATAGAATGCAAGCTCAATCTGATTGGCTGATCGAATCAGCCAATCGGATTGAACTTGATTCTGATTGGCTGATTCCATCAGTCAATCAGAATATTCCTAACTTAATTCCGATTGGCTGATAGAATCCTATCAGCCAATCGGAATTCGAGGGACGTCATCTTGGATGACGTCCCTTAAAGGAACCGTCATTCGGCTAGTAGGCGTCGGGAGAAGAGGATGTTCCGCGTCGGAGGTCTGCAAGATGGATCCGGAAGAAAGAAGATTGAAGATGCCGTTGATAGAAGACTTCATCCGGATCATGGACCTCTTCAGCTCCCGCTTGGATGAAGACTTCAGCCGGATCATGGACCTCTTCAGCCCCCCGCTTGGGCTTGGATCAGGACATCGGAGGAGCTCTTCAGGACGGATCGGTGAACCTGGTAGGGTGAAGACAAGGTAGGAAGATCTTCAGGGGCTTAGTGTTAGGTTTATTTAAGGGGGGTTTGGGTTAGATTAGGGGTATGTGGGTGGTGGGTTGTAATGTTGGGGGGGGTATTGTATGTTTTTTTTTACAGGCAAAAGAGCTGAATTTCTTGGGGCATGCCCCGCAAAGGGCCCTGTTCAGGGCTGGTAAGGTAAAAGAGCTTTGAAATGTAGTAATTTAGAATAGGGTAGGGCATTTTGTTATTTTGGGGGTCTTTGTTATTTTATTAGGGGGCTTAGAGTAGGTGTAATTAGTTTAAAATTGTTGTAATATTTTTCTTATGTTTGTAAATATTTTTTTATTTTTTGTAACTTAGTTCTTTTTTATTTTTTTGTACTTTAGTTAGTTTATTTCATTGTAGTTATTTGTAGGAATTGTATTTAATTTATTTATTGATAGTGTAGTGTTAGGTTTAATTGTAGGTAATTGTAGGTATTTTATTTAATTAATTTAATGATAGTATAGTGTTAGGTTTAATTGTAACTTAGGTTAGGATTTATTTTACAGGTAATTTTGTTATTATTTTAACTAGGTAACTATTAAATAGTTCTTAACTATTTAATAGCTATTGTACCTGGTTAAAATAATTACAAAGTTGCCTGTAAAATAAATATTAATCCTAAAATAGCTACAATGTAATTATAATTTATATTGTAGCTATATTAGGATTTATTTTACAGGTAAGTATTTAGCTTTAAATAGGAATAATTTATTTAATAAGAGTTAATTAATTTCGTTAGATTAAAATTATATTTAATTTAGGGGGGTGTTAGTGTTAGAGTTAGACTTAGCTTTAGGGGTTAATACATTTATTATAGTAGCGGTGAGCTCCGGTCGGCAGATTAGGGGTTAATGTTTGAAGTTAGGTGTCGGCGATGTTAGGGAGGGCAGATTAGGGGTTAATACTATTTATTATAGGGTTAGTGATGCGGATTAGGGGTTAATAACTTTATTATAGTAGCGCTCAGGTCCGCTCAGCAGATTAGGGGTTAATAAGTGTAGGCAGGTGGAGGCGACGTTGAGGGGGGCAGATTAGGGGTTAATAAATATAATATAGGGGTCGGCGGTGTTAGGGGCAGCAGATTAGGGGTACATAAGGATAATGTAAGTAGCGGCGGTTTACGGAGTGGCAGATTAGGGGTTAAAAATAATATGCAGGGGTCAGCGATAGCGGGGGCGGCAGATTAGGGGTTAATAAGTGTAAGGCTAGGGGTGTTTAGACTCGGGGTACATGTTAGGGTGTTAGGTGCAGAAGTAGGAAGTGTTTCCCCATAGCAAACAATGGGGCTGCGTTAGGAGCTGAACGCTGCTTTTTTGCAGGTATTAGGTTTTTTTTCAGCTCAAACAGCCCCATTGTTTCCTATGGGGGAATCGTGCACGAGCACGTTTTTGAGGCTGGCCGCTTGCGTAAGCAACTCTGGTATCGAGAGTTGAAGCTGCGTTAAAAATGCTCTACGCTCCTTTTTTGGAGCCTAACGCAGCCTTTTTGTGGACTCTCAATACCAGAGTTATTTTTATGGTGCGGCCAGAAAAAAGCCGGCGTTAGCTACGCGGGTCGTTACCGACAAAACTCCAAATCTAGCCGAGAGATTCTTCAACATTGAGATGAGTTTCCTGGAGAAAGGCGATATCTGACTTAAGCTTCCTCAAATGTGAGATAACCATTTTACGTTTTATTGGGGATGAAATACCTCCAATATTCCAGGAGGTTAAAATCAAATTTTTTACTTTAGACAATTCTTAGTAATTAAAAGATAAAAAGAGAGAGAGAAAAAGAAAAAGGGGAGAGAGGGATAAAAAAAAGGGAAGGGAAGGGGATAAAAAAACCCTATCCTCTCAGTCTTATTTACATTTATTTACATTTTTATTAACTATTTAATAGCTTTTGTACCTGGTTAAAATAAATACAAAGTTGCCTGTAAAATAAATATTAATCCTAAAATAACTACTATATAATTATTATTTATATTGTAGCTATATTAGGGTTTATTTTACAGGTAAGTATTTAGCTTTAAATAGGAATAATTTATTTAATAAGATTTATTTTATTTCGTTAGATAAAAATTATATTTAACTTAGGGGGGGGGTTAGGGTTAGGGTTAGACTTAGCTTTAGGGGTTAATACATTTATTAGAGTAGCGGTGAGGTCCGGTCAGCAGATTAGGGGTTAATAATTGTAGGTAAGGTAGCAGCGACATTGGGGGAGGCAGATTAGGGGTTAATAAATATTATGTAGGTGTCGGCGGTGTTAGGGGCAGCAGATTAGGGGTTAATAACTTTATTATAGTAGCGGTGAGGTCCGGTCGGCAGATATGGGGTTAATAATTGTAGGTAAGGTAGCGGCGACGTTGGGGGGGGGGCAGATTAGGGGTTAATAAATATTATGTAGGTGTCGGCGGTGTTAGGGGCAGCAGATTAGGGGTACATAGGGATAATGTAGGTTGCGGCGGTGTGCGGTCGGCAGATTAGGGGTTAAAAAAATTTAATAGAGTGGCGGCGATGTGGGGGGGCCTCGGTTTAGGGGTACATAGGTAGTTTATGGGTGTTAGTGTACTTTAGAGCACAGTAGTTAAGAGCTTTATGAACCGGCGTTAGCCCATAAAGCTCTTAACTCCTGGCTTTTCTCTGCGGCTGGAGTCTTGTCGTTAGATTTCTAACGCTCACTTCAGCCAAGACTCTAAATACTGGCGTTAGAAAGATCCCATTGAAAAGATAGGATACGCAATTGGCGTAGGGGGATCTGCGGTATGGAAAAGTCGCGGCTGGAAAGTGAGCGTTAGACCCTTTCCTGACTGACTCTAAATACCAGCGGGCGGCCAAAAGCAGCGTTAGGGCCCCCTAACGCTGGTTTTGACGGCTAATGCAGAACTCTAAATCTAGGCTATAGATAATCCCTTTATTACCCATTCCCCAGCTTTGCATAACCAACACAGTTATATTACAGTAATACACTTTTTACCTCTATGATTACCTTGTATATAAGCCTCTGCAGACTGCACCCTTATCTCAGTGCTTTTGACAGACTTGCCTTTTTAGCCAATCAGTGCTAAGAGTGAGCACAATATTATCTGTATGGCACACATGAACTAGCACTGTCTATCTGTCAAAAACTTTCAAAATGCATAGATAAGAGTCGGCCTTCAAGGGCTTAGAAATTAGCATATGAGCTTACCTAGGTTTAGCTTTCAACAAAGAATACCAAGAGAACAAAGCAAATTTGATGATAAAGTAAATTGGAAAGTTGTTTAAAATCGCATGCCTTATGTGAATCATAAACGTTTAATTTTCACTAGACTGTCCCTTTAAACAAATTTCCAATTCACTTCTATTATTACATTTATACTCAAAAACTTGTAGACTTCTGCAGTGTGAATATATTGTTTTATTGTGTCTTGTGAAAACTACCCTTAACAAGGGTCCCACTGTTTGCGGATATCACAAAATATCAATTATATTCATAGCATTGTAATCCAAGACATCTGTATAAGGAAAAACAAAGGCTATTTAGTTGCATGGATGTTGTATATAATAGATCGTTCCGCAATTCTTGTAGATATATTATCTTAATAATTTTAAGATCGTTTTTTGTGTGCTTTTTACATATTTAGTAACTATTATGATATACAATTGATTGTTGTGAGTTAGGTCATGAAATGGTTAAGTTGTGTACTAACTTGCTTTACCTGTGATTGGATATTTTGACCGCTCACTACTGATTAAAACAGCTGCTAGAGACGCTTCTCCTTAGCTCTGATTAACTGCCCTTGAGGCAAGAAACGCGTCAGCTGTGGTGTCATTCTGCGTGCTGTGTCGTTTATGTTCTTAACGCAAGTATAAATAAAATGTTATTTTCATCAAATTTATCTCTCCCTGCCTATCATTATCTCTCCTGGACTGCGGAACTTGCTTACTACATTATTACATTTACTTTGTTCTCTTGGTATCCTTTTTTTATAAGCATGCCTAGATAGCATGAGGAGCAGCAATTCACTACTGGTAGCTAGCTGCTGATTGGTGGTTGCACATATATGCCTCTTGTGATTGGTTCACCCGACGAGCCAATAATTTGCCAGTAATGCATTGGTGCTCCTTTAACAAAGGATACCAAAAGAATTAAGCTAATTTTATAAAAGCAAATTGGGTAGTTGTTAAAAATTGTATGCACTGAATCATGAAAGAAAACTTTTGGGTTTAATGTCAATTTAATTGAAGGAGAAAAGTATCTCTATACAAATTCAACCAACTAGATTACCAGATGGTGTGGGCATCTTTTTTTTTAACCTAATTTATGTATGTATTGTGTTTACCATCTGTATTGACTAACAAGGTCTTACCAAAGCAGACAAACAAACATGTTCTGCTCTAGATACCTTCACATTTATTGAAAACACATACCCAAGTAAAATGTTTTTCAGTGCTTAAAGGGACAGTCTACACCACAATTATGACAGAAATAAATCATGACATGGAGGTAATATTTATACTTAAACCAACACATTACTGGACATTGTACCTAGGCTCAGCTTATTCATTCAGGATTTATCTGGAGGTTGCAGGATAGGGAAGGGTGAGAATTCCAGGGTGTTTGATTGCTATTGGTACCTGGTTTATTATAAAGCTTGCATTTATCTCATGGGGTACGCCAGTTATGGCAATGCATTTTTGTGCATTCGTGACCTCAAAGGGCACAATGTTAAAGGGACATGAAATCCAACATTTTCCTTTCACATTTCAGATAGAGCATGCAATTTTAAACAACTTTCCAATGTATTTTATCTAATTTGTTTCATTCTCTTGATATAATTTGTTGAAAAACATGCCTATGTAGGCTCTTGAGGTGGGAGCGAGTTGATGATTGGTGGCTGCACATATGCCTCTTGTCATTGGCTTAACAATGTTTTCAGCTAGCTCCCAGTAGTGCACTGCTGCTCCGTAATTTAAGAATACAAAGAAAATTAATAAAAAAAATTGATAACAAAAGTCAATTAGAAAGTTGTTTACAAATGTATGCTCTATCTAACGGGCCATATTTTGAGGATATCTGAACTGGAGCACAGGTGAAATAATCAGCTGATTAGTAAACATGGTTATTTTACCTGCTCACATTTAAGGTAAACCTGAAAACCTGACCTGTTGGGGAGGCCTGAGGACAGGTTTGAAAACCAGTGCTCTATCTGAATCCTGAAAAAAAAAGTGGGGTTTTATGTCCTTTTAAGTATCCCTTGATATCTCAATGTTGTTTGTCTAGGTTAGTTTTTCTACAAATGTGTCCTTTAATTGCAGGTGCTTACTCATTTATCACTCATTCAATAAGAAATATCGTAAATTTTGATGCTCTGTTTGTGGGGGGGTTTTTTTGGGTTTTTTTTAAAGTTTTGACTTTTCAAGCTTTACTCGCCTCTGATCCATACAAGTTTGATTCTAATTTGGTGATTTTATTAACCTTATCTCCACCACGTCTGACTGAGATTTCTTCATTGCTACAACTCAGTTAATCTCATGACGCCTTCATTTGCAATACCAATTTAAATGGCAAAAACAGATAATGCGAAGTTGCCAATGCCATTCCAAAATTAAAAAGTGAATGTGAAACTCCTAAACTCATATATATTTCAAAAGTTGAAAAACTTTAAATAAACAAATAAAATTCAAAATGCCATGTACAAAAGCTGTCTATATAAACCAGTGGGATCCTCTCACCACCAAGAAATTTAATTTTACTATTATTAAGTAAATGACAATGCAGTTGAAGCAAAACCTAAGCAATCTATGTTGGATAAAATACAAGAACGAGTAACTGGACTATTTCACCAAAGTGTAATTAGGGTTGTCACTTGCTAGGAGTCCAGTACTTAAAGGGACATTAAACAAACAAAAAAATCTGATTTGAACAGCCAATAGGATTTCAGTAGCTCTCATCCTATTGGCTGATTTGAATTTGAAGGGATGCCATATTTAAACACGTACCTAAAATTCACTATTCATTGTACGGCGGCGATTGCACATAGAGGATCCTCCACGCCCCATGGCTCCGCGGTTGTCGGTCCTGATCCGCGCTCATCTCTGCTCCACACCGGCTTGGTCCTGGATGAAGAAGGAAGAGGTTCTCGCTTGGAAGAAGATGTCGGCCGCTTGGAAGAAGACTTCACCACCTGGAACAGGACCTTCTCCGCCGGACTTCAGGAACGGTGAGTACCTATTTGGGGGTTAGACTTAGGCTTTTTTTTTTTTTTTTTTTTAGATTAGGGATTTATTGGGCACTCTTAAAAGAACTGAATGCACTTTTAAGGGCAATGCCCATATAAATGCCCCTATAGGGGCAATGGGTAGTTTAGGATTTTTTAGTGTTAAAGTTTTTTTATCGTGTGGGGGTTTGGTGGGTGGGGGTTTTTACTGTTAGAGGGGGGACTTAGTATTTTTTTAAACGTTTAATTTAGGGCAATGCCCTACAAAAGGGCATTGCCCTAAGGGGGCGTTTTTATTTGGGGGGGGGCTTTTTTATTTTCATAGGGATTAGGTTTTATTTTTTTATTTTTGATAATTTGGTTTATTTTATGTAATATTAGATTATTTTTTTTTTTTTTTTTAAGTAATGTTAGCTATTTAATTTTAATTGTGACTTAGTATTTTTAATTTAGGTAATTGGGGTTAATTTAGGGGTGTTAGGTTAGGGGGTTTAGTAATTTAATTAGTTATTTGCGTTGTGGGGGTTTGGCAGATTAGGGGTTAATAGATTTATAAGGTTTGTTGCGATGTGGGTTAATGGCGGATTAGGGGTTAATACTTTAATTAGGTAGATTGCGATGTGGGTGAATGGCGGATTAGGGGTTAATACATTTATTAGGTAGTTCACGATGTGGGTGAATGGCGGATTAGGGGTTAATACATTTAATAGGTAGTTTGCGATGTTGGGGTTGGCGGATTTAGGGGTTAATACATTTATTATTAGTTCCGATATAGGGGTGATGGCGGATATAAGGGTTTTGATGTGTCTGGTTTATTTTTGGGAGGTGTGTTAGACGTTTACGGGAGATTTAACTTTTTTTTTTTTCTTTTTTTTTTTAGGCGCCGGCAGTTTCTAACGTGCCGTAAGTCACTGGCGACTCTAGAAATTTGTATTTACGCACAATTCTGAACATCGCTAGTTTATCCGACTTACGGCACTTTATGAACTGCCGGTGCCGTATATGTGATTCCCCAATGTGCGAGGGGAAATTACAGGCGACACGGGTTTCAGCAGTTACGCTGAGGCCTGCGCCGCATATGTAATCTCGCCCATAGAGAGCAATTTTAAACAAATTTCCAGTTTACTTGATTCTATTATCCAATTAGCTTAATTCTCTTGATAGCCTTTGTTGAAAAGCTTAACTAGGTAGGTCCAGAAGCAGCAATGCATTACTGGGAGCAAGTTGCTTATAAAACAACTAAAGTATTATTTGATAAATTATTTCATTTTGCTGACTTAAAATGGAGATATTGCTAGCGTTTGGATGAGTTATCCTGTGTCAGTTACTATCAGGGAGAGTAAATAGAGACACCAGGACTCATCTCCTCAGATAGCCACTGTGTATATATCTTACTAATTAGTTTACTGCTCCCCTCACCCACCACACACAATATAACCTAGGTTTAACACCGCAGCAGCACTGATCTCACTCAGGAGCAGATCAGCCACTCCTTGCTTGCAGTTTATTGGGGAAAACATTTTCTTTTTAAATGCCTGAAACAGCAAGTTCTGGGATTCTTTATCACTGCACATCGAGTTTTTAATACTATACTGTGCACCACAAGCTTCCAGAGAACGCAGGTAACAGCTTTTAGCAGTTGCTAAATGCTTCATTAGTGAGATTACTGGTCAGATGGGGGCAGTTTAATGGAAAATTTCAGATTGTTATCAGTAAAACTGCACGGAAGTCTATGATGCTAAAATCACTGAGACTGGCCCCAAAATGAGTGGGAGGTGACAAAGTCTTCAAAGTCAGGAGGAGTATTTGAGTCCTGGCTGCTTTCCCATACACGGGGGCTGGGGGGAGGCTGCTGTGGTGCTTATCTCAGGGACAGTCTCCAGGCTGCCCCCACACACTGATAACTCTGTGCACTCAAAGTCTCGGGAATTCCTCTGTCCCTCTAAAAGGGGCACCCAGGCGCCAGCCAAAATAACCCCTTCGCTTCTGGTGCATTCTGCAACTGACCCCTTAGTCACCATGGACTCAGTGCTAAGTCTCTAATATTTCAGAACATTTACGCCCAGTCATTACTCATTTTCTGTCTTCATAATAAAATGAATCTTTTTTTATACATTTATTATTTCACTACCTGGATAGTTGTCAAGTGGTGTTATTACTGGGTTTGGGAAAGGGACAAATGAAATGTCTGCAGTAAACAAATGGGGAAAAAACAGAAACAACCCTTAGGTTAAAACAGTGATTCAGTAATTATAAAGCATTTTTATATCTGTTTTTATTAGTATTAACCACTTTGTGCTAAAACTTATTTTCTGTTTTAAAAGGGCCATTAAAAGTTTAGAAACAAATCAATAGTGGAATCTTGTGTAAACAGAAATATTGTTCTTGTAACATAATGACAATTTCTTGATATTTTCATGGAGATAATTTATTTTGCATTTTTTAAGAAATACTGTCATTCTGCAAATAGAAACTGGATTTGCAAAATTATCTTTTTTATAACACTTTTTAAAGGGACGTAAAAGTACAAAAAGAAAATGCGCAAGAGCATTTTATTATTGCACTGCTGCTTGCAAATAAGTTTAGCCTCTGTAAATGAGTTAAGTACATATTTAAAGTCAGCTCCAGAGCAGCAGTACACTACTGGGATCAAGCTGAACATATCTAGTGAGCCAATGACAAAAGGCACATATGTGTAGCCACTGATCACCTGCTAGCTTCCATTGCCACTCCTGGGCCTACCTAGTTTTTTTTTAAAAAAAGGATACCAAGAGAACAAAGCCAATTTTATAGTATGATTTTACTGAGCTCTATGCCCATATTTATTAATTTTCAAGTGGTCAATGTTTCAAGCTAGGGAACCTGTCCACCTACATTTAATGCTAATGAGGTGGCACCTAACACAATCAAAGACTTATACAGTCTCCCCTCCGCCTGCTCTCTAGCAAGAAATTGTTGCTCATTTAATTTTTTTTACTTTGAGATACAAGGAAAACAAATGTTTACGGAGACACAAGACCCAATTTTTTTTCTTTCATGATTCAGATAGAAAATGAAATTTTAAACAAGTTTCTAATTTACACCTATTTTTCTTCATTCTCTTGCTTTCTTTATATGAAAAGGCAGGAATATAAGCTTAAGAGCCAGCCCATTTTTGGTTCAGCACCTGGGTAGCGCTTGCTGATTTGATGTCTACATTTAGCCACCAATCAGCAAGTGCTACCCAAGATGTTGAACCAAAAATGGCTGCCTCCTAAGCTTACATTCCTGCTTTTCAAATAAAGATAGCAAGAGGACGAAGAAAAATTGATAATAGGAGTAAATTAGAAAGTTGCTTAAAATTGCATGCTCTATCTGTGGCTTGTTCTTTGGCCTGGGTTAGGTAGCACCTGAGATGAGCGCGCTTTAGCCCAATTTTGCTTTTCACACAGGAAAACTTTGTTAGAGAATATCAGTCTGATCCTGCCTAACAAGGCCATTACAACAGTTCTCCTCTGAACAAGGGAAATGACAACCCCAAACGTTAGTTTCAGGCTTGTCAGTGAGGCGTAGCATATCCCTTTCAGCACATTAGACAAGGAGTCCACGTCTGGTTTCCCCATCACCCTTAGGGAGACTTTCCCCAGGGTTATAATACAAATATATACAGAAAGAGAAGCAGGCTGCCAGGAATGAACAACAGTTCAGTGTTAATGTTATACATTGTTGCAAACACTATTGCCATAGAGTGCTAAAGACGCGTATGCCCCATATGCCTAACTAGGTTAACATTATACAAAAAGAACAAAGCAAATTTAAAAATAGAAGTAAATCTGTGTGTGTGTGTGTGTGTGTGTATATATATATATATATATATATATATATATATATATATATATACACATATACACACACACACACACTGTATGCTCTATCTGAATCATGCAAGTTTAATTTTCACTTGCATATTTTCATATCCCCTTAAAGGGATATGAAACCCATTTTTTTCTTTCATGATTCAGATAGAGTATGCAATTTTAAGAAACTTTCTAATTTACTCCTATTATCAATTTATCTTCGTTCTCTTGGTATCTTTATTTGAAAAGCAGAAATGTAAGCTTAGGAGCCAGCCCATTTTGGATTCAGCACCTGGGTAGTGATTGCTAATTGGTGGCTAAATGTAGGATAGGATTGGTGTCTAAATAGGATAGTCAACTGTCTATGCATAGTATGTATATGGACTCTACCAGCTGTTGTTACTCTGTGCCTGTTTATGTATGTTCATTGGTTCTAGGAGTCTTGTTATTATTTTTATCAGTATGATTAGCAGTTATTTGTAAAGCGCCAACAGATTCAGCAGTGCTTTAAACAAAGGTTACAAGGTATGATATGCAAGGTAACATTTATAGGGAACCAGTGGCTAGAGGGCCCTGCCAAGAGTTACATTGTGGTAAATCAGCTCTCATAAAGGTGATCTACAAACAGCTGGGCTCGTAGGCTTACATGCTAAGGGAGTTTAGGAATAACAAAGGAGGAGAGGAACTGAAGTGAAGGGGTTAATTAGGGAGCTTATAGGGTTAATTTTAGCTTTAGTGTGGTGTAGTAGACAACCCAAAGTATTGATCTAGGCCCATTTTGGTATATTTCATGCCACCATTTCACCGCCAAATGCGATCAAATAAAAAAAAACATTCACTTTTTCACAAACTTTAGGTTTCTCACTGAAATTATTTACAAACAACTTGTGCAATTATGGCACAAATGGTTGTAAATGCTTCTCTGGGATCCCCTTTGTTCAGAAATAGCAGACATATATGGCTTTGGCGTTGCTTTTTGGTAATTAGAAGGCCGCTAAATGCCGCTGGGCATCACATGTTTATTATGTCTAGCAGTGAAGGGGTTAATTAGGTAGCTTGTAGGGAACTTGCAGGGTTAGCTTTAGTATAGAGATCAGCCTCCCACCTGACACATCGGACCCCCTGATCCCTCCCAAACAGCTCTCTTCCCTCCCCCACCCCACAAATGTCTCCACCATCTTAAGTACTGGCAGAAAGTCTGGCAGTACTAAAATAAAAAGTAGCTTTTTTTTAGCATATTTACATATGCATCTGTGAAGGATCCCCCCTTAGCCCCCAACCTCCCTGATCGCCCCAAAACAGCTCTCTAACCCTCCCCCTCTACCTTATTTGGAGCCATCTTGGGTACTGGCAGCTGTCTGCCAGTACCCAGTTTACAAAAAAAATAGTTTTTTGTTTTTTTTAAATTCTGTAGTGTAGCTTCCCCCCCTAAAAACTACCCCCCCACCCCCTCCCAGATCCGTTTTTATTGCACTTATCTCCCCCCTCTCTCCCACTTTTGCCCAAAAAAAATCTGTAGTGTAACAGTGTAACACGAGTTAGTAAGGAAGGGGATAGTTCTAGTACAGAAAGGTAGATTTGGGTGTCATCAGCATACAAATGATATTGAAACCCATGGGACTTTATTAAGGGACTTAATGATGACATATAGGTTAAAAAGAGAAGGGGGCCAAGGACAGAGTCTTGTGGCACCCCAACAGAACGTGGTAGAGGGACAGAGGATGCACCAGAGAATGCTACACTAAAAGTACGGTTAGACAGGTAGGAGGTAGGTAAGTAGGATAACCACAACAATACTGTGTAGCAAATGCTAAAGGATTGGAGCATTTGGAGCAAAAGAGGGTGGTCAACTGTTTCAAAGACTGCAGACAGATCGAGAAGGATTTACAGAGAGAATCGGCCTTACGATTTTGCTGTAAGTAGGTGATTAGTAACCTTAACGATTGCTGTCCCTGTGGAGTGTTGTGGGCGAAATCCAGATTGCAGTGGGTCAAGGAGGGAGTTTAATGTGAGGAAATGTAATAAATGTGTATATACTAATTTTTCCAGAAGTTTTGAGGAAAGAGGGAGTACTGAAATAGGGCAGTAGTTAGATGGGGAGGTTGGATCGAGAGAAGGTTTTTTGAGGATAGGTGTGACTAGTGGATGTTTAAGAGATGAGGGAAATATACCGGTGATGAGGGAGAAGTTGAAAATGTCTGTGGTGATAGGGATAAGTGTAGGAGAGAGGGAGGAGCTGTGAGGGGATGGGATTGAGGGGACAGGTAGTGAGCTTAGGTTAAGTACCACAGGTGTTAATGATTAGTGTCTACTGATTTTTTTGGTATTTCTGTTTCTTTATTTAAATAATATCATTACTCAATTTAGGGGAAGACTGGCAAATTTTGGCCCAGGGGGGAAGTACAATGCAATTACCCAGGTTCAAAAACCCTGTCCCTTTGAAATGTTATATTTGAGTTTATATATACACACAGGTTTATATCCCAAAAAAAGTCTGACAATGCAAACGTATACTGATTTTTAAATAGCAAACAGCTGCTAAGTGCAGTCGGAGTGTGGGGCTTTGTAGTGTTCTCTCACAGCCTCAAGCATGTGTTGGCCCTAAGACCAGGCATTGAAGCAGCAGCAGTGTTGGTGAATGCGGCACCACTGCAACTGCTCTCCAGTATAAAGGATAATATACATGAAGTATATGTTGGGTGCTGCACCTTCTGTATCAGTGCCAGCCCTTGATTTGGCCATCCACAGCAGCCGGGCAACCCATGCAAGATGCATGTAGCTTACCATCATATCAGCAGCGGCTTTACTAACTCTTTCATGCCCCCTCAGCAAATACCAGATACCACATTACCAGAACATAATCAGTTTATGCTTCTTGGTTCTGGCTCCTTTTCATCATGATTTACATTTTTAATGGTGGTATTAAATTAAACCAATAATATTGGGGTCTATTCCGTTCCAATAATAGCGCCTTGCAAAGTGAGTCACAGGCATTTTTTTTAATATTTAAAAGAGATACTTACTGAGTGGCTTTTTTAATTTCAATCGAATTGTAAGATTGTAGCTAATGTAGAGTCTCTGATGCCTACTTATCAAAGCGTGAACTGTGCTGCATTCGCCAGCACCAATACGCTTGCCTGACATCGCCTAACATTGCTTTAGCGGACCTGAATACGTTCTCCATAGTTAACAAAAAAGCTTTCAAAAAGCAGCGCACATAGTACGGGGCGATGAGCAGCGGACTCTTGTTAACTAACAGTCATCGATCTCGCTGTTTTTCGGCTTTATTTGTATACTGTCACTAAACACTGCCACTATACTAAACTGATTAACCCCTATCCCGCCGCTCCTGGACTCCACCGCAACTAAATAAAGTTAATGTGACGGATACCCCGGCTATCCCGACTGGGTAGCTCCGCCAAAAGGGGTCCTGCTTCCTCCCTGCCGACTGCAGCTTTGTAGCTGGCAAGTGACCACAGCCTGTAGCCACCCCTGATGCCTGACAGCACCAGTACTCAGGGTCCCACCCTGTGGCAGACTCCAGCTACCCAGACTAGGTAGCTCTTCCAGCGTGTCCTTACTCTGCCTGGAACAGGCTGCTATGTAGCTCAGGAAAGTGATTTTAGCTGGAGCTCACCTAAATAACTAGACACACTAGCTTTCATGTTAAACAGGAACTGATTTTATTGAAAACATGCACTCCTTTTATACAGACAGCTCATCTTGATAAGACCCTGGACAAACCCACTATTTTCCCGCCATTCCCGCCCCTCCGGACAGCCCGGCACCTCCATAGGAGCCACAGTTCCACATAATCCCAATACATATGGGTGGCGGTTTCGGGGTGATCCCGATGGAGTGGCTGCACTCCCCAGATTCCACAGTCCAAAAATCAGCATGATTCGTTACTGGGGACCGGAGTTACAGTACGTTGAATTTATGTGGTTAGGAGTGTCCAAAACCCCCAGTTCCCAAAGGAGCTTCCCTCTGGCAAATCCACCACCCCTTGTACTCCCCAGGGGCTACTAATCCCAAAAAGAGCAGAGCTCTGGGGCAAATGGTTGCTGGAGCGACCTGGGTTAAAGTTTGCGGGTGTTCTGCTGTCCTGTGGCCGACAAGCAGTTCCAGGAGCCTGGCCAGCCTGAGAGGGGTTGAGCTTGCATTCTATTGGCTGATTGGAATAGCCAATAGGATGAAAGCTCAATCCTATTGGCTGATTTCAACAGCCAATAGGATTTTTCAACCTTAATTTCGATTGGCTGATAGAATTCTATCAGCCAATCGGAATCTAAGGGACGCCATCTTGAATGACGTCATTTAAAGGAATCTTCATTCATCGGTAGTCGTCGGAAAGAAGAGGATGCTCTGCATTGGATGTCTTGAAGATGGAGCCGCTCAGCGCCGGATGGATGAAGATAGAAGATGCCGTCTGGATGAAGACGTCTGTGGGCTTGGATGAAGACTTCGGCCACTTCATTGAGGACTTCTCCCGGCTTCTTGGAGGATGGATGTCGGATCTTCACAACTGTAAGTAAATCTTCTGGGGTTAGTGATAGGATTTTTTAAGGGTTTATTGGGTGGGTTTTAATTTTAGATTAGGACTTGGGCTGCAATAGAGCTAAATGCCCTTTTAAGGGCAATGTCCATCCAAATGCCCTTTTCAGGGCAATGGGGAGGTTAGTTTTTTTTTAAATTAGCTTTTTTTTGGGGGGTTGGTTGTGTGGGTGGTGGGTTTTACTGTTGGGGGGGTATTTGTATTTTTTTTTTTACAGGTAAAAGAGCTGATTACTTTGGGGCAATACCCCGCAAAAGGCCCTTTTAAGAACTATTGGTAGTTTATTGTAGGTTAGGGTTTTTTTTATTTTGGGGGGCCCTTAGACTAGGTGTAATTAGTTTAAATCTTTGATAGATTTTATATTTTTTGTAACTTAGTGTTTATTTTTTGTGTAACTTAGTATTTGTTATTTTTTGTAACTTAGTTGTTAGTTTTGGTAACTTACGGCTAGATTTAGAGTTTTGTCGGTAAGGACCCGCGTAGCTAACGCTGGCTTTTTTCTGGCCGCACCATAAAAATAACTCTGGTATTGAGAGTCCACAGAAAGGCTGCGTTAGGCTCCAAAAAAGGAGCGTAGAGCATATTTAACGCAACTGCAACTCTCGATACCAGAGTTGCTTACGGACGCGGCCAGCCTCAAAAACGTGCTCGTGCACGATTCCCCCATAGAAAACAATGGGGCTGTTTGAGCTGAAAAAAAAACCTAACACCTGCAAAAAAGCCACGTTCAGCTCCTAACGCAGCCCCATTGTTTGCTATGGGGAAACACTTACTACGTCTGCACCTAACACCCTAACATGTACCCCGAGTCTAAACACCCCTAGCCTTACACTTATTAACCCCTAATCTGCCGCCCCCGCTATCGCTGACCCCTGCATATTATTATTATTAACCCCTAATCTGCCGCTCCGTAAACCGCCGCTACTTACATTATCCCTATGTACCCCTAATCTGCTGCCCTAACATCGCCGACCCCTATATTATATTTATTAACCCCTAATCTGCCCCCCACAACGTCGCCTCCACCTGTCTACACTTATTAACCCCTAATCTGCCGAGCGGACCGCACCGCTATTATTATAAAGTTATTAACCCCTAATCCGCCTCACTAACCCTATAATAAATAGTATTAACCCCTAATCTGCCCTCCCTAACATCGCCGACACCTAACTTCAATTATTAACCCCTAATCTGCCGACTGGAGCTTACCGCTATTCTAATAAATGTATTAACCCCTAAAGCTAAGTCTAACCCTAACACTAACACCCCCCTAAGTTAAATATAATTTACATCTAACGAAATGAATTATCTCTTATTAAATAAATTATTCCTATTTAAAGCTAAATACTTACCTGTAAAATAAATCCTAATATAGCTACACTATAAATTATAATTATATTATAGCTATTTTAGGATTAATATTTATTTTACAGGTAACTTTGTAATTATTTTAACCAGGTACAATAGCTATTAAATAGTTAATAACTATTTAATAGTTACCTAGTTAAAATAATAACAAAATTACCTGTAAAATAAATCCTAACCTAAGTTACAATTAAACCTAACACTACACTATCATTAAATTAATTAAATAAAATATCTACAATTACCTACAATTAAACTTAACACTACACTATCAATACATTAATTAAATACAATATCTACAAATAACTACAATGAAATAAACTAACTAAAGTACAAAAAATAAAAAAAAACTAAGTTACAAAAAATAAAAAAATATTTACAAACATAAGGAAAATCTTACAACAATTTTAAACTAATTACACCTACTCTAAGCCCCCTAATAAAATAACAAAGCCCCCCAAAATAAAAAATGCCCTACCCTATTCTAAATTACTAAAGTTCAAAGCTCTTTTACCTTACCAGCCCTGAACAGGGCCCTTTGCGGGGCATGCCCCAAGAAATTCAGCTCTTTTGCCTGTAAAAAAAAACATACAATACCCCCCCCAACATTACAACCCACCACCCACATACCCCTAATCTAACCCAAACCCCCCTTAAATAAACCTAACACTAAGCCACTGAAGATCATCCTACCTTGTCTTCACCATACCAGGTTCACCGATCCGTCCTGGCTCCAAAATCTTCATCCAACCCAAGCTGGGGCTGGCGATCCATCATCCGGCGGCTGAAGAGGTCCAGAAGAGGCTCCAAAGTCTTCATCCTATCCGGGAAGAAGAGTAGATCCGGACCGGCAACCATCATCTTCCAAGCGGCATCTTCTATCTTCATCCGATGAGGACCGGCTCCATCCTGAAGACCTCCACCGCGGACCCATCTTCATCCGGCGACGTCCAACTGAAGAATGACGGCTCCTTTAAGGGAAGTCATCCAAGATGGCGTCCCTCGAATTCCGATTGGCTGATAGGATTCTATCAGCCAATCGGAATTAAGGTAGGAAAATTCTGATTGGCTGATGGAATCAGCCAATCAGAATCAAGTTCAATCCGATTGGCTGATCCAATCAGCCAATCAGATTGAGCTCGCATTCTATTGGCTGTTCCGATCAGCCAATAGAATGCGAGCTCAATCTGATTGGCTGATTGGATCAGCCAATCGGATTGATCTTGATTCTGATTGGCTGATTCCATCAGCCAATCAGAATATTCCTACCTTAATTCCGATTGGCTGATAGAATCCTATCAGCCAATCGGAAATCGAGGGACGCCATCTTGGATGACGTCCCTTAAAGGAACCGTCATTCTTCAGTTGGACGTCGCCGGATGAAGATGGGTCCGCGGTGGAGGTCTTCAGGATGGAGCCGGTCCTCATCGGATGAAGATAGAAGATGCTGCTTGGAAGATGATGGTTGCCAGTCCGGATCTACTCTTCTTCCCGGATAGGATGAAGACTTTGGAGCCTCTTCTGGACCTCTTCAGCCGCCGGATGATGGATCGCCAGCCCCCGCTTGGGTTGGATGAAGATTTTGGAGCCAGGACGGATCGGTGAACCTGGTATGGTGAAGACAAGGTAGGATGATCTTCAGGGGCTTAGTGTTAGGTTTATTTAAGGGGGGTTTGGGTTAGATTAGGGGTATGTGGGTGGTGGGTTGTAATGTTGGGGGGGGTATTGTATGTTTTTTTTTACAGGCAAAAGAGCTGAATTTCTTGGGGCATGCCCCGCAAAGGGCCCTGTTCAGGGCTGGTAAGGTAAAAGAGCTTTGAACTTTAGTAATTTAGAATAGGGTAGGGCATTTTTTATTTTGGGGGGCTTTGTTATTTTATTAGGGGGCTTAGAGTAGGTGTAATTAGTTTAAAATTGTTGTAAGATTTTCCTTATGTTTGTAAATATTTTTTTATTTTTTGTAACTTAGTTTTTTTTTATTTTTTGTACTTTAGTTAGTTTATTTCATTGTAGTTATTTGTAGATATTGTATTTAATTAATGTATTGATAGTGTAGTGTTAGGTTTAATTGTAGGTAATTGTAGATATTTTATTTAATTAATTTAATGATAGTGTAGTGTTAGGTTTAATTGTAACTTAGGTTAGGATTTATTTTACAGGTAATTTTGTTATTATTTTAACTAGGTAACTATTAAATAGTTATTAACTATTTAATAGCTATTGTACCTGGTTAAAATAATTACAAAGTTACCTGTAAAATAAATATTAATCCTAAAATAGCTATAATATAATTATAATTTATAGTGTAGCTATATTAGGATTTATTTTACAGGTAAGTATTTAGCTTTAAATAGGAATAATTTATTTAATAAGAGTTAATTAATTTCGTTAGATTAAAATTATATTTAAGTTAGGGGGGTATTAGTGTTAGGGTTAGACTTAGCTTTAGGGGTTAATACATTTATTAGAATAGCGGTGAGCTCCAGTCGGCAGATTAGGGGTTAAAAAAAAATTAATTTAGTGTCGGCGATGTGGGGGGACCTCGGTTTAGGGGTACATAGGTAGTTTATGGGTGTTAGTGTACTTTAGAGCACAGTAGTTAAGAGCTTTATGAACCGGCATTAGCCCAGAAAGCTCTTAACTACTGACTTTTTTCCTGCGGCTGGAGTTTTGTCGTTAGATTTCTAACGCTCACTTCAGACACGACTCTAAATACCGGAGTTAGAAAAATCCCATTGAAAATATAGGATACGCAATTGACGTAAGGGGATCTGCGGTATGGAAAAGTCGCGGCTGAAAAGTGAGCGTTAGACCCTTTTTTGAGTGACTCCAAATACCGGCGGTAGCCTAAAACCAGCGTTAGGAGCCTCGAACGCTGGTTTTCACGGACTACCGCCAAACTCCAAATCTAGGCCTTAGTAATTTTTTAGTGTAGATTTAAATGATTTGAGTAGGGTTAGGTGTTTAAATATAGAATATAGTTAATTTAATTTGTAGTTTAATGTAATTTTAGTATAAAAGTTAGGTTAGATTAATTTTTATTTTAATATAGTTTAATGTAATTTTATTATAATAGTTAGGGTAGATTAATTATTAGTTTAATATAGTTTAATGTCATTTTAGTATAATAATTAAGGTAGGTTAATTATTAGTTTAATATAGTTTAATGTAATTTTAAAGGTAAGTTTAAATTTATTATAAGATAGGGATGAGTTAATATTTAATATAAAGTTAGCGTGTTGCTAGGTTTAGGGGTTAATAGGTTAATTTAGTTTATGCTGATGTGGGGTGCTGGCGGTTTAGGGGTTAATAACTTTATGTAGGTGGCGGCGGTGTAGGGGCAGCAGATTAGGGGTTAATAAGTATAATGTAGGTGGCGGCGGTGTAGGGACAGGAGATTAGGGGTTAATAAGTATAATGTAGGGGGCCGCGGTGTAGGGGCAGCAGATTAGGGGTTAATAAGTATAATGTAGGTGGCGATGGTGTAGGGGGGGCAGATTAGGGGTTAATAAGTATAATGTAGGTGGCGGCAGTGTAGGGGGCGGCAGATTAGGGGTGTTTAGACTCGGGGTACATGTTAGGGTGTTAGGTGTAAACATAACTTTTATTATACCATAGGAATCAATGGGATATCGGGCAGCAGCGAACATAAGCTTTCGCTGCTTTCAGACTCCCATTGATTCCTATGGCATCCACCGCCTCTAGGGTGGCAGATTGAAAACCAGGTACGCTGGGCCGGAATAGTGCCGAGCGTACCTGCTAGTTATTTGTTAACTAGCAAAAGTAGTCAGATAGTGCCGAATTTGCATTCAGAACATCTGTAGTGACGTAAGCATCGATCTGTGTCGGACTGAGACCGGCGGATCGTATGTACCGTCACAGATTTCTACTTTTGCCGGTCTGTAGGCTTTGATAAATAAGGGGAATCAAGCTCTCCACAATTACGCTGCGGAATTCCAGCGTATTTGCGGTTGACGGCTTGATAAATAGGCCCCTCTGTCTAATCTTTTAAATCTCAATGCACATGTTTTTAACTCATTGTGTGTAAGTAATTACCTCTTTAAGTTAAAGTAACATAAAAAAATGAAAAAGCAAATACTCTAAGGTATTACAAAATGTTATTATTGCACCGTCACTTACATATAATTGTGCATTTAACCCCTGAATAGTTAAAGACCGCTCCAGAGCAGCAATGCATTTTTCCAGAGATGGACATGAATTGTTATTAGTCGCTACTTAGTGCCTCTTTAATACCGCTGCCACCAGGTGTATTCAGTTAGGTCACAGAATTGCATTGCTGCTCTGGAGCACGGAGGTAACAAATGCAAAATGGGGAATCTGTAATAAAGGGATTATCTATCTTTTTAAGCAATAACATTTTTCAAGTAATCTCTTTAAACTGTATTTTTAACCCCTTTGCAGGATTATAGCATTTTATTAGCGCACTTTTTTGCCCCACTGATGGATTGGAATACCACAGGAGACTAATAATAAAAAAAAGAAAAGATCTGGATTGAAAATTGTCACATGACAGACTCTGTTGGATTAAAATGGACTCAATTTCACCTTTGTACGTGATTGTTAGAAATGTTGCCAATTAAAAAAATAAATTAGTTTTCAGACAGAGTAATTTGCCAATTTTGGGAATTCTCATTTATCTACTGTAGATTTATACAGAGCACTGAGAAAATAAATAATGAAAGTTAATTTTCACCAGTTTATGGAGACTGATTCTTAAAGTCTTGCGGCTAGAATTTAAGGCCGTAAAGTTAGATGTTTGCAGTCATTTCTTCTCCTGGGGCTGCTTATGGGATACCAGTCCTGCTCTGTGGTAGTTGAGTGAAACTTTGCAGATTTCAGCACACAACAAGCATTGCCGGATCCAGAAACCTCTGAAGAGAAGCAAAGTTTAATGTAATTTCACAGGCTGCATTCCAAGCAGGTTAAATAACCAGAAGAAATAATCAGAAATTGATGGAGTTGGAACAGCTTGTGGCAGGGACTGTGACAGAAAGCAGAGAAGCTTCTGGGGAGGGAGGGGGTAAAGTTTGGCTCAAGCTAACTTCTCAATTCTTTGATGTTTGAGATGTGGAGAAGAATCTTCTTCTGCTCCTGTAACCTGCCTGGTCATTGAATGTCTCCATTGTTCTTCACATCAAAAATAATGTAATTGTAGTTTCACTGCAAAAAAGAAAAAAGCTACCACAGTTTTAACCACTTCACTGATAGCTAGGGACAGATATTCAGTGCAAATTAATTGAAACGCCTGGCAGTTTCCATGGAATCAAAAGAGTTTTTATACTGAAACTAATGCTCTGGTAACAAGATGTGTATCTCATGTTCACTGGCTGATTAGGACCACTCCCACATCGTTATTGGTTGTGAAGGATACACAACTGCAAACCTGTAAAAAACAAACAAAAAAAAAACGTGGTTCTCTTCAGGACAATAACATGCAAACACAACAAAACTGTAATGCATTTTGCAATGCCTTCTTTTAGATTATATATAATATATATATATATATATATATATATATATATATATATTTATATTTATTTCAAATGGTAAAGGGAGAAATTCAGAAATCAAAATACCTTTCTGAAAAATGAAAGGGATTTCAGCACTCTTTTTACCCCAAAATTACACAGTATGTTGTATATAGGCTGGAATATTTCACAGAAATTACTAATGCACATACGGTTTCAGCAAAAAAACGTATAGGTTTACTAACAGTGGACGAAATTTCAAGCACCTATGGTGGGCTACACACCAAAAACCTATACCGCTGCGGTAGGTAACAAAAGAGAAGAGGCAAGCTTGCCAAAAGCCTAAGGTACACAAAAAGATCTTGTAGACATGTATGATGACTTATAAACAAGTGAGTGTCTTTGTATATACACTTAATGCCTGAGACCAATCCAAATCTCAATATAAGGCATAGTAGAATTGTAGGCCAAAAATTTAGATATTATGGCATCAATATTCCATATGCAGAACGCCAAGATGCTCCATTATACAAGTAGATGTTGCAAACAGAGATGTTATATGAAGTAATACGACCCGTCTCCAATCTGTGTGATGGAACTTTCAACCAAACTCACACAGAGCTGATTGCTGGTAAGCGGCTGGAAAACGAGGTAAAGACGTCCTCTAGTATCCAGGAAATCCAAGGCTAATTGAGTCAAGAGCCATCACAGCCGGTAAATGTGTAAAATAGACTGTTAGTTCCCAGGTGCAGGGATAGATAAAACGGCAGTTGCTTAAAGGTGAATACCGCTTGCAGACTTTCACTACAGAGGACTAGACGGTGTAAACTCAGCTCGTAAGCCTATCCTCCTCTCAAAATGCCTGTGCCGCCTTGCTCCATAAGTGACCAACAGAGGTTGGGTAGATATTGTTTCAAACACTGCTTTTAAATCCCCAGCTGCTGCTCTGAAGTTTCAAAATATCAGTCTAATCAGTATATATCAAATCCAGTGAGTGCCGCCTCCCACTTAGTTGCTATTGTGGGTCTTTTGGATAAAATATGTATTAGGTTGGGCACCTCTTTACTGTTGCAAGCAAGAATGCCCTATCCACAACATTGACTATATATATATATATATATATATATATATATATATATATATATATATATATATATATATATATATATATATATATATATACTGTATATATATATATACTGTATATATATATATATATATATATATATATATATATATATATATAGACACACACACAGTATATCAGTGAGCTAATTTGGTCAACCTATTTTTCTGCATCCTTATTGTGAACCACAAATGTTTAGCAAGAGAAACAGCCAGCACTGTGTCCTGTTTTAGGTTGCCCTCTGCTATATCACTGCTGGGAAACACAGAAAGGTCATGTAGTTTAGCTGCCACTCTGTGCAGTACTGGGGGTTCTTGAAACCCTTTTATGGGCCCCAGGTTAAAGGAACATAATTTAGATAGAGCATGCAATTTTAAACAACTTTCAAATTTACTGTTGTTGTCTTATTTGCTTTGTTTTTTTTTGTGATTTGTTAAAAAGCATACCTAGGCAGGCTCAGGTGCAACAATGCACTACTAGGAGCTAGATGCTGACTGCTGACGGCACATATATGCGTCTTGTGATTGGCTCACGGTTGTTTACAGCTAACTCCTAGTAGTGCAATGCTGCTCATTTTACAAAAAATACCAAAGATAATGATGTGAATTTGATAATAGTAGTGAATTGGAAAGTTGTTTAATATGGTATGCTTTATATGAATCATGTTTCTTTAAAGGCTGGTGCCCTTTGCTGCCATTTGTAATCAGCAGAAGCTAAGACAGCCCCTACATAGATGAAAGGGGAACTGCAGTTCCTTGTAGGTGACTGAGAGATCCTTTCCCTTTGGTTAGTCTGTGCCAGATGATATACACTTGCTCAGCCTTCCCATACAAATAAGTTTCTCTGTACAGCAGCACTTTGCTGGGCATCGTGGAAACAATGCAACCATATTTTAAAGGAAAATCATTACACTCTAGATAGATATATAAAATCATTACACTCTAGATAGATATATAAAATCATTACACTCTAGATAGATATATAAAATCATTACACTCTAGATAGATATATAAAATCATTACACTCTAGATAGATATATAAAATCATTACACTCTAGATAGATATATAAAATCATTAGAGAGTGATTGTTATTTATCCACCAATGCAACATCAACCTGGTGTGGAAGTGGATACAAGTGACAAATAATAACAGAACTCCACACTCCAGGGCCAGACTGGGACCAAAATTAGGCCCAAGCATTTTAACGAAGAGCAGCCCACAAAAAAACAACAAAAAACCCCAGAAGATATAGGAGTTTATATTTAAATAAAGAATAACTGCTTATTGACATCCACAGGCACCCAATGCATACGCAAAGCACAACAGACATCCACAGTCAAATAAGGGCTAGATTATGAGTGGAGCGCAATTTATCACTCCTGCTCACGTAAAAAGTGTTTTGCCACACTTGCAATTTTTTTTTACCTTTTTCCATCTTTACGGGCAGTCCTAATGTTACTCAGATGTTCAGTCATACGTTTCAAACTTGTGACTAAACATGTGAGTAACATTAGGACTTCCCGTAAAGATGTGGAAAATGGTAAAAAAAAAAATCACAAGTGTGGCAAAACACTTTTTACAGTTCCACAATGGGAATACAAATGCCTTTGGGTTTAGAGAAATTAAAACCCGGAATCAGAAGCGGTGACACAGAACAGAGACTGTTACAATTGGAAACAAAGTGGGTCTTTAATTTAAACTCCGTCATGCCTTATGGCATGAATGAAAACAACAACTACTCGGTATACCTGTAATAGAAGTGAATGATATAAGTGAGGAGATATTCAATGTCATTGGTATCCAGGTAATATAATAGGCTTTATATTCAGGACTAATACTTGGTAATGAATCTGAACTGCCTTTATTTTCCCCTCTAAATATTTCACATTTTACTACTTCTATTCAATACCTGTGATGTTGTTAAGAATGGTAAAATAACTGAACCCATTCAATATGTGATAAACTGACGTCAGTAATTGTGTACTACTGGAAGATGTGTATAAACATAGAACTAGGGACTTTATGAGCCCCAATGTGAAGTCATTTTTAGGGGTATATGTTGGAAGGATCGCAGTTCAGTTCGTCATTATTTTACACACTCCATTAATGAAACACAGTAGCTGGTGAACACTTCATCATTCACACTGTCAGTCATCTTGTTTTGCATCCCAATACATATATTATACTATATATCACATTCTTAAGCAGTTTATAATACACAGACAGATGGCTGAGTGATAAATGATGATTATAATGTGCATATTAGCAGAGATGTGAATTCACAGTCTGGCTACGTTTATCCAATGTGAGTTTAGGTGAATTGTAATTGTTGCCGCCCCCTTGTATGACCCGCTCCAATCGGATTTTACATTATAAATAACGCCCTCCTTGGGAAGTGATGATGATCTGCATTGGTCACAGAGGAGGCGTGAGGCGCATACCACTTTTTGATTGGTTCAAGGAATATATGTTAGGGTTTAAAAGGCAGTACATTTCACCGCTCCGTTTTGTCCAATATTTTCTAACATTGAAAAAGGCCGGTATTACGGTCGAAACGCGTTTGTTCTAAGTTACCGTGTTGGTCACTCCTGGCACCTGAAGCAGACGCCTCCAGTTATCGGCCAGGAATATAGGGAAGTGACCCACGGTTTTTATAGTGTGTTAGTGTTGGATAATAGGGTCAGGGTTTTTCCCTGTTTTAGTGTATACCAATTAAATTTTTTGTTTTAACTTTAGATTACATTGCGCAATAGGAATGAGTGCTATTTAGCCCCTATATGTCTCTTTTTGTATATTATATAGTGTTTAGGGGTAACACCGGACCCCCTCCTGGGGTTCATCTGTCCTATTTCTCTCACTCTCATAGTGCCAGTACTCTCTTTATTTTATGTAGCTAGTTATTCTTAAATAAATATTTCTAAATATATCTGATTTTTTTTAATAATATATATATCTATAACTATATACTGTGTGTATATATATATATATATATATATATATACACAGATACATATTGGAATATATATTTAAAAATACATAGAACATATTCCCCTATGTGAAGAACATTGGAATGTGAAAAATTTACAGTACACAGTTAAACACTTTATTACATATGAATATTGCATAATTATGATTTTACGTTTGAAATGCAACTTTTTCCTATCTTTAACATTGAGTGGACTAGTAACATTTATGTGTTTATATGTGCATATATGTCTGAAAATACATATATACACATATAAGTACATAAATACATATACAGTATATATATATATATATATATATATATATATATATATATATATATATATATATATATTCCTATGTATTTATGTGTTTATATGTGTATATATGCCTGTTAATCCATATATATGCAAATAAATACATATGTACACCCACAATGGCTGAAACATGTTAGATTGTGTTTTATCTTTAATCTTGGAAGCTCTGCCATTTATGCTTTTAAATTGAAGAATAAAGCCTTTTGTTTTTTATTTACCTGGGATGCCTGGATTTCCTTTTTGCCAAATATTACTACTGAGTTTGGGGACTCCTTACCTTAATCCGGCGCATTCCAGTGACGTCATAGACCCGGGACGGAAGGGGAAGTGTTTTGCCTGTGCTTGTGCACGTGGAAATCAAGTGAATGGATCAGATCGCTTTGCAAAGGCCTAGTTCCGCGAAAGTGGAGTGGAGGATCAGGAACAAGCTAAGGAGATGAAAGTTTCCACGAAGGTGAACACTGAATGATGACAGGATTGTTCCACGCAGGGTAAGCCGATTACGACCCAAAAAAGTGTGAATAGGCGTGTCTCTGGGCAGCACCTTAAATGGTTGTAATATTGGCAGCTCTGCGTGGATCACTGATAATTTGCCTATTACCAGTGAATTGAATGATCATCTACTTATACCATCCTAAAATACAGATTCTGCAGATCAAGCTGATTTGAAAGATATGTTTTTATTGTTTACTCTACCTCAGCAAACCGATCCGGAGGGTTGAGGCCTAAGGCAAGCTCTTTACAGAGAGGCTCTCAACCCCCCCCCCCCCCCCGGTAATACTACAGGCCGGGTAAGCAGTGCACGGACACTGGAAAAAGAAAGAAGACAGAGACAACCTAATTTACAATTCATCTATGCTTAAACATCACCATACTTGTTCTGACAGATAAAAAGGAAGATTGAGGGACTTTTTTGCTACATACGCACCTACTAAAGATGGTGCCTGGTGTTAAGTCACTACTCGAGACTGTGACCACTTTGCTGAACAAACACCACGAGAAGATACTACAAACCTGGTCGGCTGAATGGGGTAGTCTAAGTGCCCTCACGAAGCAAATAGGATCTTGTCATATAATCCCAAGAGGCCTACCTGAGAAATTTGACAAAGGCACAAGTACCCAAGTCCTTATCCCAAGTCTACCAGCTCCCTTGACTAAGGCTCAGACTCTAGCTAAGACAGATCGAGACCGGCACTCGAAAGGCCCAGTAAACTTCTTAGCTGTGGACAACTTTACAGAAAACTTACCAGGCGTGAGAGCACTAAAGATATCTTTCCCTGTAAGGCAGCAGACCGCAAGGAAGTGGATGTGTGAGTCCAAATTTGTTAGAAGTGCCTCGCTTTCCAGCCTAGGGGTGACTCGAAATCCGGAGACAGCTGTGAGCTGTCCCCGGAGCTATCGGAACACCGGGGCTTAAAGGCGACAACAGGTGAGATGAGCCAAACCGGGGTGAAGCCCATTCACTGAGCGGTAAGCAAAGCTGGAGAAATACCTGAGATGGCTGAGACGACCCATCTGGTTCACTACAAGCCCGCTCTGCACAGAAAGGAGTTGAACGACGGAACATCAGTTTTTAACAAGCCGGGTGGAAATTTGTGCCAGCTTTTTGATTCTGGGGGCATATAATGAGCATTAAAACTGGGGTTTGCAGCCACTGCTTGGGCGTATACTATAGAAAGCTCCAGGTTATTAATTGTGTTATGCACGCTAGGAAAGTTTGATATTTTTTAGGGGTTATGTCTAATTGAGTAATCCCCACAAATTAGATATGCTGCAAACTGAGATAATTGTTTACTACCTATTATGCTGGCCTTTGCACATCGGCTTGGATGTTTTTTCCTGTGGTCACGGTGTGTTCCGCCCACTGTGCCCGTCCATGCAAGCCAGAGACTGAGGTAAGAGCACTTTTGTAGAGACCTGGGTTGCAGAGATGGGGTTCACGGTTACACATAATTGCCCCCCAGTGAAAAGAGTGAGTTTGAGAGATCATTTACCAGACCGGGACACCACCTGGGTAGCTTTCTGTCAGCCCATGGACTGTGTAAACGTACTTTGCTACTGCCGGCCGTTTAACCTTGGGGGCTACCATACACTTTCACATACTCTGTTAAGCAGCCTGCCATCACGCCGAGTGCGTATGGGGGAACAGAAAGAGCATATTATGGGCTGACAGGACACAGGCGCAACATACTGAATTCTTTACTATTTTATGCTCTTTTGAGAGCTTGGAGCAAAACGTATGTATATAATTTCCCCCAGAAAAGACTTAGCTGCAACTCCGTACTTTTGTTTGTGTTGCATTTTTAAGCAGAGACCTGGGCTACTTAGGATACAAAATAGTTATTAATAGGGGAGAAAGCTAGCGATGTATCTACTTGTTGGGGTATGTTATATTACTGTTGCCCACACATTGGCCTCTGTTCTGCTGCCTGTGGTCAGGGCAATAGTGCCCGTAACTGAAGATAGTATTACTAGTACCTCCCCAAATATACTTTCCAATAGCAGACTGGTCTATATAAATTTCTGCTCAGTGAGCACGGTTATACCCTTTTTTACTGCTTATCTGTTATAGCCTATGTCATAGGGCACCACACCTTTTCCTACTATGCAGATACCTGCTTACCTCTTTCATTTGTTCACGAAAATAATGCTTGTTAGGAGTAGAATGTATGTTGTATAAATATGTATATCTTAGTTGATATAGCTGCATAGCCTATTAATTAAACCCTAACGCCTTTGTTTAACTTGCTGCCCAATATATAGTTTAGCTATACACTATTTATCCTCATATACCATCTTACAGGTACAAATGATCTTTGAGTTATATAATCAGTTACATGTGCCAAGAGAGATAATTTTTGTACACTTTCCCTCACTAAAGTTCCAACCAGTGCCCCTAAGATATCATGCCCACCACCCTTTTATATAAATGAATGAGTTATGGGACTTTTCCTGTTTCTATATGCATATAAGCTAAGCCATATAAAACTTATACTGACTTCCAACTAGGTGTATGGTGGCGCCCCCCTTCTATCTAGCATGACATATCTATTTTGTGTCTGTTTATCTTCTTTTGTTATTATTGCTTGAGTTAAAAGTCTTTTAACTTCATATAATTCCAGTAAGAGTTTAAAGCGTTATCTCATTTCTTAAGCATCTATACATTTAAGAATTATGTACTAAAAAGAAAAAACTGAGATTCATTGTTTGAGGTCCAATAGTGGCCTCCCTGTGTCCAGGCATACCCTCTGTAACGTTGCAGTGTAGTATTGAGAGGTCCAAGAGTGGCCTCAGAGAACATTTAGAGGGCGTACAGTCTACCTGGCACGAAGATTGTTTCATTTTAATAATGCATAAACATGTTTAATATACTTATGTAATGCATCCATCTGTTCCTTATTCGAGATTGTATGTAGGGAAAACATTTCTCTGAACAGACTGTTTTGATATAGAATGTACATGTGCCTTAAATTGAATCTCAATAAAAACTTAAAAAAAAAAAAAAAAAAAAAAAGGTGTGAATATATTGAATATCCTGTACATCGCATATAAACTCCATGAATGCTTTTTCCTCCATGTTTTGGCCAAGCATATATATATATGTCCGCTGGATGGATGAATCTATACTAACAATTGACAGTGCACAGAGTTCTTAACTCATCAACCCTTTGCCGGTAGTTGACAGACTGGTGAATGTCTGAACAATGTATTAACTTACGGCGCTTATAAAAAAACTCTTCTATTGCCTTACTAACCCCGCTTTATGAGTGCTGTTTTGAGTAATACTTTCTATGTATTTCCTGGGACTTTTTAAAGCAATACAATTACAGTATTAACATGACGTCACAATTGACAGTGGCAGAGCTACCAACTACCAGTACTTGCAATATGGTTGGCAGTTTTTTCTCTTCATCCAAAGTAGATGATTTGGATTTACAAGGACTTAAACTAGAGGACTTGTTTGGTTTAGAAGGCCCAAATGCACAATTAAGTGAACTTTTTATACGGATGGAACATCTGAGATTAAAAGAACAAAGGCTTAAATTAGATACTTGGACTTTCAACAAATATGGACTGCTAAAATGATACCTAGAGGTCTACGTGTGTATAAATTCCCTACTTTTGAAATATCAGATGAAGCATTCATCAGGGAATGGAATGATGTCTTATCTGAGTGTTCCTTACGTCTAATGCAGCTATTGATTAATTATAAGACTGCACAACTTGTATTGGGTAGACAGCAGATAAAGGCTTTACAGTTAAAGCTGAATAGGTTTAAGGATATAGAAGGGTATGGAGTTTTGGATAAAACATTACAAGATACGGTAGAATTTAACAAAATGCAGATTATTCAAACTAAATATACCAAATAACTAAGGGATAAAAATGATTACCAAAATGGTCAGGTTTTTATTTGGCGGAGAAGGAACCGTAGAAAATACATAAACACTAAAAATTATCAATCCTATGTTAAAACCTTGGATAATCAGATTGAAGTTACCCCCAAAAAAGATAAAAATAAGAAACATAATAAATCTAGGGGGAATCATAAAGTGACCTTTTCTGACACTGAACCTGAGACCACGGATGATGATGGTTCTCTTTCAGCATTCTCTAGTTCTTATGAGGATAAATGGGATTCAGATATAGAAATGTGAATTAGCTAGAGATCCCATAGAGACTACCTCTAATAAGCAGATTGTGGTAGCGAATAGTCAGCCTAGTAATGAAAATCTAGGGGCAAGACAAAAAATACAGAAGGATGCACAAAAGAATTCTATTAAGCTCATATTATCTAATAAACAGTCAAATGATAGCAAAGATTCACAAAATGTTAAAGGGCAGGTTTTTCACAGGGACATAAACCAAGGTGAGGGAGGAGGAAAGAATACACCCCTACCTCAAAGGGGGAGAGGCAAATATCTGTTAAGAAATACAACGGTCCCCAAAAAAGGAATTAAATGGATGTGATAAATATTTCCTCCTATGACCTTAGTGAAATTGAACTAAAGGTTTTGAAACTTGGTTTAAATTTCAGTCCAACTAGGGATTTTGATCTCTTCCAGACCATTCCAGATGTAAATAAGTTTGTGAGGCTGCTCACGCTCATGAAATTAACTCAGAATCATCTGGTTCCAATATAAGCAGGGAACCAGGGAATGGTCTGGATGAGATAGATTTGCTTAACTTTGAAGACACTTGTGGTTTGTTAACTTTAAGATCCCTAGATAGCACTGATTCACTAGATATACCCTATGATTGTGCGAAGGGAACTACAATTAAAACTAAGTCAAACTTACTTCTACCCTATTCAGTCAAGAGGTAAACAACTGGAATTATTCCACAAGAGAGTACTTGAGGATTTAAGTGCTCTCTCACAGGAGAGTACACATACTAAATCTAATATCTCACATAAAGAAAGGCAAGCAATTAAGTCATTACAATTAAATAAATCATTGGTAATAAAAAATTCTGACAAAGGAGGCAGTATTGTCGCTATGGACAGAAGCTTCTATGTATCTGAGGCCTTGCGCCAACTAGGTGACCCCAATGTGTATACTAAACTAAGTAGCAATTCCACATAATATGGGACTTGAAGCCATTGCATTTTTCCTTAACAATTACACTGATTTAAGTGATAACTTTAAGTCATATCTCATTAGAGTGGTTGGGTTTTTATTAAACCATAATTACTTTATGTTTGAGGGTGATTTCTATCTGCAAAGACGTGGAACAGCTATGGGGACAAAGTTTACCCCCTCCTATGCTAACCTATTCATGGGTTGGTGGGAGCTGTTCCACGTCTTTGCGGATGGAAAACCCTTTCAAGATCGCATTTGTTTTTAAAGGAGGTTCATCAATGATCTCCTATTTGTCTGGCATGGGGATGAGGTGACAATACAACCATTTGTATATTATTTTAATTCAAATGATAAAGGTATTTAGTTCACCCATGGCTGGCACAGGTCAGAGATCGTGTTTTTGGACCTCCTTTTGATTTCTGACTCTGTTACTAAGAGGGTTAATACATCCTTACATTGCAAACTAATTGCAGGTAAATTGTCTCTTACACGAAACACAGTAGCCATCCACAGCATGTATATACAGTAGAGGTATTGTTAAGGGGCAATTCCTATGAGCAAGACTAAATTGTACCTTAGATTCAGATTTTGTTAAGGAATCTGCAGATCTGACTCAGCGTTTTAGAGACAGAGGGTACAATACAGAGATGGTAGACAAAGTGTCTAGAGAAGTGGCTACTCTAGACAGGAAACAGTTTCTCAGTAAAAGAAAACAAGAATCTTAACGAAGGGGTCTAAGCTTCATTACAAAATTCTCTAATCAGTATTCTGGAGTATCCAATATCATTAAGAAATATATGCCAATTCTGTATGGAGATGACGACTTAAAACATGTTGTCAAGCAAGGCTGTGATTTTGTATACTCCAAAAATTTAACTATTGGTAATATGCTTTCACCAAGCATGCTACCTGATTTTGGTGTACGCAGTTCATGGTTGGATGTGGGCGGTACCTATAAATGTGGGAAGCCCCGATGTAAGACTTGCATATACCTTAAACAAGGAGAAAGATTCAAGTGTTATGTAACTGATGAAACCTTTTCCACCCAAGGTTGTGTTAAATGTTCTTCAACATATGTTATCTACTTGGCGGAATGTTCTGAACATAAAAAACAGTATGTAGGGTTAACTACCAGGGACATACGTAACAGGATTAAAGAACATCTGGGTTATATCTATAATGATGTACATTGGTCAGCATTATTTAGACACTTCATCCAGGTACATAACAAACAAGTGGATAAGTTTAAATTGAATGCTATTGAGGTAGTACATACACCACGGAGGGGAGGTAGCAAACAAAATTCTAGAAAGACAAGAGATCTATTGGATCCACAAATTGAGAACCCTGGTTCCAGGAGGGTTCAATTCACAATTTGATATGATTAATTATTGGAAATAATTATAACTATAATCACAAGAAGTGGAAATAAAATAGACATATATGTAATAGTCAGAGGTTAAAATTAATAATATACGCTTTGGTTTTCATCTTAGAATGAGGGACATATATACATACACATTCTTTACTGAGTTGTCTCTATACCTAATAGAGGAAATGGGAACATGGTAAGATGTATGTATATGCATTTCCTTAGGGCTATAATGATTGTGTTCTGATGAAGAAACATTCTGATGAAGAGAAATTGTAGTATGAATTTATATGGTATGGTGTACATATGAATAATTTTGGTGAAATTCTATGTAATATTTGGATTAACCCAACATGTATATTCTGTATA